>NW_007577912.1:574397-590503 GCF_000690725.1 Stegastes partitus
ATGCAGTATTTGGTGATCTGTGACCACTTCTTTTCCAATTCATTTCTATGGGAGCCAGGGCTTTTTGGAGCCAGGACTAGCGGACGTAGTGATATTACAGGTTTTTGACACTTCCAGGTTGGCTTCATTTTTCAGGGCCGGTTGCTACGTCCATCTTTTAATACAGTCTATGGTTGCCATACGTAGACGGTCTTTTGGGGTGCATTGGACCCCAAGAAAGAATATATGCAAAATATTTGTTGGTACTCATTATAGACTTTTATACTACGTTAAATACATTTTCTGATAAGTTGACGTATTTTTGGTTCCAAATGCATGACAAATGTCCCTCTTTATATATAAAAATCTTCAAAAATAATAATAAAAAACCAATACCCGTCACCTAAACCATTGGCCTGGGGTCCAAAAGACCCCAACAGTCCTGTATAGGGTTAAAGCTGAGTTTTTTCTTCCTACCATGGCAAAAGAACTGTTCAAAAGGACCTTTTGTCTTGGATTATGTGGAGTTGAGCTATACTGGGAATTCTATCTATATAAATAGAACTGAATTGAATTGAAAATTGGAAAACATGGACTCGTCAGGCCCTGGTACTGAGTAGGCCGAGCCTTATCTGACTTGTTAAGACTTGTCAGGGAGATGAAGAATTGTCGTTAGAAGCTGTGAGCTGCATAATGACAGCTCCAGAGCGGACACAATCTCTGATTCTTGAAGTAGCCTTCTGGATTTGAAAATGAGGCTTACTCATATCTACAAAAAAGACATCAAAGTAATTCCGGCTCACAGGTTCCACTGTTTAAAAGGTAATTTTGCAGTCAAGGGAAGCTGGAGGAGTCTTTTATTGGTTAACTTCTGACTTTCAGAGCCCATACTTTTTCACACATAACATTTATGTATTTTAAAATAGGATAAAAAAAAATGAAAGCACAGTAAAGAAAGGATCTCTTTTTGTTCCACTCTCGCTTTCTCACACACACTGGGTGACAGATAACACAATGATCAGGGGTACAGTGGAAGTCACGCATGCTCAGATGCTCAGACGTTATGATTAGTTCTCCCCCTCCTCTCCCTCTCTCTCTCTCTCCCTCTCTCTCCCTCCCTGTGTCTCTTTCTGATCAAGCTGAGGAGGAGCATCTGTATCAGTGTTCAGAGTGATGGACGGGCAGCAGGTCGCCATAAAACACACATCTTCACTCCACACAGTGTACTGAGGTGACCGCAGGCTGAGGCGCGCCGCGGCGCCCTTGGAGGAGGATCTTGACTGCCGCAGGAAGAAACAGAGAGGAGGCAGAGGATTGTAGAGGAGGGAGGGTGGAAGATCAGAAGAACAAATGGCCAAGAATAGATGATGGAGCGCTGGCAAATGACTGAGGTTGACCGCGAGTGAAGTTGGTTTTTGCGGGAAAGCAGGTGAGTGGAGGCGGAGGAAGGTGTGTGTGTGTGTGTGTGTGTGTGTGTGTGTGTTTAACGGTAGGTGTAGGATATAAATAGTTCCTGATGGTGAATTGATTATGGCACATAACGCACTAACAGGCAATTACAGCGACACGGTAATTGGCAACGCGTCCGAGGAGTCGGGGGTCCATTGATTGTGCCAATCCACGAGCGCACGCAGAGTGTGTGTGAGCGAGAGCGCGCTTTTCCCCATTCAAGAATTCGTCATGGGTCACGGGTCGGGCTGTCATTGTAGGAATATGACACACACATGACGTGTGGTGCATGCAAGAGAAAAATATATTTTTTAAATAAAATGTCAAGGTGTGCCAGGAGCGGGAATCGAACCAGCGTCCTTGGCCGTGCTGGTGGCGCAACAACAACCGGGGATGTAACGTTTCAAGCTGTAAAACAACTATTTGATTCAATCTAAATGCGGCAACACGGGCAGCACAGCCCTCCTGTTTTTCACTGAGGGTGTGTGTGTGTGTGTGTGTGTGTTTGCAACCCTCTGGCGTCACTGGGGCGCATCACCGAGAAACCCAGATAACCTTGAGAATAACATCTCACATGCAGACATCTGCTCACTTGGATTTACGTCATAACACATCATAACATCCAACAACTTCACACATATCTTGGCCTCTATAATAAAACACATTGTGCTGTATATTAGAGCCAGTCAGTCATACTTTAACTGTATAAACTTTGACAGCTGCATAATGCTTTCAGACTGTTCAATTATTAACAATGTAAGAGTGCCTACAGTGGCTTATTAATACTCCATATCAAAGATGCTACTGCTTTTAAAGCAGTGTAAGCCCTTAGAGGATGTTTGTCAAATAAACACACTAGAAAATGCATCTTTATGTAAGTACACACACACACACACACACATGCCATGAGGTTCCTTTCTGTTAGATTTTATCAGAAGAGCTTTCTCTAGAAATCCACACTTCAGTCTCTCTGCTGCCGTAATCACTTGGTTCAGGTCTGCTGTTGACTCGCAGCGGCTCACTTTTAGGGTTGTGTAAGGTGTGAAACAAGCTTTTTGAGCCTGGAAGCAGCAGCACTGCAGAGGCAGGCTGCATCATCATCCAGCACGATAACGGACTGAGAGAGTCAGACACGCGAGGAACATCCCGATCTCTCTTTTTTTGTGTGTGTTTTCAGCTGATAAGATTTCATCCAACCTTCAGTGAGAGTAAATGACGGGATCATCTCAAATGTCACCAGAGCAACCTCATGCCAGTGGCTTTTTTACTTCATTCAGCAAACTGTGAAGTGCCTGTAGTGAAATCATACAGTCACAGTTCATCATCTCATTCAATCTGATTTCTGTTCTCACCATTTTAAGGCATGCTTCAGTTGATTTAGAGTGAAGCTGTGGAAAGAATAAGTCACTTTTAAGTCACTCAGGCGGCACAGCTTCCTCAAAACACCCTTTTTCAAAGAAAGGCAATTGTAACCAGTTCTCTATTATATATTTTGGAGTACTTGCCATTAACTAGAGAGCTAAAAACAGCCCTCGTACCACGAGCTTCCAAGCTGTTACAACTGCCTCAACAAGGCCATTTATGCTGATATGTGGAAATACTCTATTTCTCCAGAGAGAGCAAGGGCCACATCGCCAGCCACAGTTCCTCCCCCTGCTTCCACCAAATCAAAAAGACTGCACCACTAATGATCTGAGAAACAGCAGTGATCTGCCAAAACCAGTCGCTTTTCCTCTGCCCGCTGCAGTCACATCATTCATCTACATCCTCAAACAGATCAGGAAAAACATAGTGAAACTGAAAAGCCTCTAAACTCTCTGATATGAAGGACGTTTGTCACACATGTAAAAGATGTGGGATATGTAGAGGTTTTGCCATATTGTGGTAGCTTTCCCATCAACATCTGTGGTAGATTTGTATGATTTTTTTTTTTTTACATTTATATACCTGAAGTTTAATTCATTGAAATAACCCAAACCTAACATTTCCATCAAGTTAATTTGTTAATTAACAGTTTCTTAATCGATTTTTCCAGTTGTCCTGATAGAAATCATGGCAATACAGTTTACCATAAAGAAATATTTTATCATGATAAAAGATTTTATCCATGACACCCAATCCTAGTGCTTGTTTGTATTATTTTAACTATTCTTCCTCATTTTTTTTTTTTTTTAAGTTAAAATTCTTTTTAAAAAAAAATGCATTCATTGCTGTTGAAGTTGCAGCATGAGAAACTGCTTTTCTCTTGCTTTACTATATGTCACCTGTCAAAAAAAATCACAGCACACTGGCCACTTTTTCAGGAACCCATGAGAGTTTTGGAGAAATTGCAAATTCATCTTCAACTTGCAAACTATTATTAATTGTGAAACATGATGCTGCGGCCATCTGTGTCAACAGAGCTCACAAATTACTTTTGTTAAATGGACTGGCTATGATGAAGTGAACAAGTATAACAATAATGATTCAAGTCAGGAACCTTACACTTCTCTTAGTCATTATTCAGAAAACACATTTCAGTAAAAAGCCCTTTCATTTATGTTAAGCTATTTTTTCTGTAGATAATACAGACAAGTTAAAAAAAAAAGAAGTATGTAATGCCACACAACTCTAGGGAAATAACTGAGCAGCATGCTCTACATGCTCGTGCATGAACAAACATTATGTCATCTGAAAGTGTTCCCCATTCCCAGAGAAACTGGTGGTCCGTCGAGTGTTTTACAACCTGAAATGCAGCAGTGGGAGTGAGCCTCAGAGCACCTGCATGGCCGAATTGTTCTGCCGCAGAGAACCATACATCAGTTATAAGTCAGCCACCCATGGAGCATGCAGAACCTTGAAGACAAAAGTTAAAGAGAGACGGAGAAAGAGGAGGAGATGGTTGAAAGAAACGTTATGGAGCAGGCGGCAGATTAGATGAGACACTGAATTCTTGTACACCTTTTTATGTAAAAGCCAACACATTTTGCACAAATTGACAGACAAGAGTGAGCGAGGTCACTGGAATGAGGCAGAGGGAAGGAGTCATTAGAGAGAGCAGGATAGGAGACAAATGAGGCAGGAAGCAGTGGCTTATGTAACTGTCATTGCCAACCATCTCTAAGCCCCCATGAAGGTCGCGTTATCCAAGAAGACTGAGAGGAGCGATAAGGCCATTACGATTCTGTATAATTCATTTAATAAGGGCTTAATGTGAAGTCTCGTGGCACAGACGGAAAACGGTTAAACTAGTGATTGATCACATGGGTAGAGCTTACGTACGTTCCCTGGCAAACACGCAGGGCACATGGGAAGATGTGAGTCACTGCTATTATTATCTCGGATATTAAAGATATATGAGATATCAAGCAGGATCCCAGAGAGAGGCAGCATGACGGAGAAAGAAGAGAGAGGGTTTGCAGGGGTGTAAAACATTAACTGGATATGGAGCTAAAAGAATTTCCTTTTTTTTCCTCGCAGGTGTCCGTCTTGTCTCAGTTTTCAAAAATGGAGTCCACTCACCTCCTGGGCGGCTCTAAGAAGAGGGTAAAGATCCACCCTCACACTGTCACGGCCAAATACGCCACACACACCCCCTACTCTCCTCAACCCGGAGTGCACACACACTTCCCCCAACCCGGGGATGACGGCTACGATGACGCTCCATCTTTTGAGGACTTTGGCTCGTTCCTGGAGGAGACGTCAGACAGAAAACAGCTGACGGAGAGCCGGAAGTGGCCTCTGACGCTGTTTGGCTCTAAAGACAAAGACAAAGACACATCCCACAGACCTCAAGCTGCCGGGGGAGGAGAAGGGAGTGAGGGGGGAGCCAAAGCAGCAAAGGGGACCGGGAAAGGAGTAGGGGAACAGCTGGCTAGTTTTGGTGAGGCGTCAGTGTCGGCGTCTCGGCTCACCTGGGTGGGGTTGCTCGGGGCGGCGCTGGCACATGGCTGTTTGATTGTTCTCACCCGTGTGGCCTCCGAACGCTTCAGCCTCGGCCCCCTGTTCCTGCTCTTGGTTCGGTCCATCGTACAGCTCCTGTCTGTGGTTGTACCGCTATCCAGGGGGGAGAACCTCTTTGGACCAGAGGGCTATCGACTACGTCTGCTCTGTTATGGCGTCTCCTACTCCCTCTCCCTTTGTTGCGCCTACGCATCCTTAACCTTCGTCTCCCCCGGAAATGCTACAACAACCTGGCGCCTGGCGACCACGGCACTGTCGGCGACCCTTGCCTTCCTGCTCTTGGAGGAGAGGCTGGGATTGGCTGATGGGATCACCATAGCCGCGGGGCTTTGCGGTTTGGGCCTTGTGTTACTTCCCACAGCAGATGAGAGTAATTCAGATTCACCGACTGACCCGGTTGTGTTCTGGAGGGGCGCCTTTGGATGGTCCCTTTCGGCACTCGCAGGGCTGTGGATGGCCCTGGCGCTGGTCGGGTACCGTTCCCTGAAGGAAAGGGTGGGAGTCGGCACCGCTTTGTTCACAGTGAGTTGGACAGGCTGCCTGCTCGCCCCAGCCTCTTTGGTCCTGCTCCAGGAAGGCTGGTCCTGGCCTACGAGCGCCCCAGCCTTGGGCCTGGTCCTGGGTCTGGTCGTCTGCTCGGTTGCGGCCTTTCTGGGAATGACGCACGCCCTCACCCGACTCCACCCGGCGCTGGTCTCCGCCTCTCAGAGCCTGGAGGTGCCTCTCGCCATGCTCCTGCATCTGGCGGTGCTGCCGGTGGCTCCCACTGCACCGGAGGTCGTGGGGAACGTGATGGTCCTGCTGAGCGTCGGGTGGCTGGTGGCGATGAAGCTGCTCCCCTCTCGAGGTGCCAGCCGGCGCCAAAGGGAGGAGTACGAGGAGATCCTGGACTCACCCATCAAATAGACACCTCCTTCCCTCAATCCCTCCTTCATGAGATTGATTCCAGTGTACATAAGAGACTGCTAAATGTTTATTGGAGCTTTAACTATTTTGTATCGTCCTCTTTGCTTTTTGAGAAAGTGCCAATATTGTGTTGTCTGGTATGGTGACTAAGTGATGTGATATTAAAATCTCTCTGATGAACACAGTGCATTCTTGTAGCCACTTGTAATCACTACCACCCTACCCTCCCTACACCCCCTCCAAGAGTTTGAGCGAGTGTGTACTCTGGCTACATTTCTCGAGAATGTAATGTCAGTCACTTTTAGCGGCCAGCTGAGGTTTAGCCAAGGATTGATGCCATCTATTTGTCTGCTGGCTGCTGATGAGAAAGAGAGAGAGAGGGAGAAAAAAAAAACAGAAGACGGGAGGCAGAGGGAGAGGAGCGAGATACACAGTCAGAGGAAGATAAATGGAGGAAGAGCGAGAGAAGATGATGGGATTGGCATACAGATAAGAAGCAAGGGAGGAGGAAGAGTGATGGGAGACGAGGAAACAGAGATGAAAGGGAAAGACCAGAATGAAAGGAAGTCAGGATGGAAAGCAAAGGCTGATGATGGCTGGTTATTGTGCTTCGTCTGGCCAGCTGGCTGATAAAAACACAGTTACATGTGCCGGGAAGAGTCATTATGTCTAATAACTACCTGCCAGACACATAAGCACCGTATTTTTCTGGGTCTGTCCTCTCTCCTCATCATTAGCCTCCTGCTTTCCTCTTTGTGTCTTTTCCTCTCTGTTAAAAGTGAATGAACAGCACACGACAAAGCGCCCATTCACCGAAAATCCCCCCACATAGTGCACAGATGGAGGCTTTTAATGAAATGAAAGCCTCCGAATGTTTGCGTGCATGCTCGGTACCGTGGTGAAACAGGTGTAGTATAAAGCCAGTACACGAGAGAGACACCTCCTCGCTCCTCTGCAGCTTGTTAGTTGTGACATTTCACAGAAATAAAGGCCAGAAAAAGACATCAGATCCTGCCTGCAGTTTTCCACCCAAGTGCAGATTTATAAAGGAAAGTGCATGCACAACACACACACACACATGCACAGGAATGGGCACGAGTATACATTTATATAGCACGGTTGTAATCCTTTCATTGGTAAATGTTTCTGTGATGTCAGTGTGCTGGCCTAATTAAACTCACATATGGTTAAAATGTTATTTGTCGGTACATTTTGAACAGTGGATTAATGTAGCTGCACTTCAGGACAATCTTGAGGTATTTGTACTTTACTGGAGTACCCTCCTGTTCTTGTACTAGATTTCAGGGGAAACCACAGGACCTTTTATTCTACTACATTTAGTTACACCTTTAGGCTGTGAGATTATGTACAAAAAGTACTGCCAGTGCAGAAAGTATGATGCTTTGTTGTAGATTAAACTACCTAAATACAAATTATTTAAAATTAACTCCCTCACAACCACCCTTTTATGTTAACGTATCATCAGATAATATAATAATAAATCACTGACAGGAGTCTTTCTGCTGTGGATAGAGGACTTTGGGGTAAATTCAGTTGATAATACATGCAATAGAGTATTTTCTTTTTACATCAGGCTTTATTATTACTTCTACCACTGATTTTACTATGTTCTCATCTTCAGTCTCCCTTTCTGCTTTCTTATTTCCTCTTCTACACTTGTGAAACTCCAACAAACAGAAGTATAAATACATAAAGAATTAATAACGCGCTGATGTGGGACCAAAAACCATCACACCAGAAACTGTAAAACATACGGAAAGTACCTCCAGCTGCAACACCAGCCGCTCTTTGTGTGTGTTTTTTTTTTTGTTAATATAATGAGCATGCATGTATGTGTGAGTATGAGGCTTAAGGTGGGACGGGGGTTGCAGTTTAATGTTGTTCTGGCAGCATCTCATTCATCATAAACACTCTGAGCATCGTAAGTCGTGGCCTTTCTGCATTCAGACACTGTTAAAGCAGCTAATGAGCGGGAGAGACCTGCCCACAATTAAACACAGTCCAAAACCTCTGACACACCTTCTTGCGGCTGCGGGCATTCGCAGTCATCACCGCAACTACACAAACACTGAGACGGTGGTGTAAACTCTGACACGTGCAGGAGAGGATGAAGCACACGCATTGAAAAGTGTAAACATGCACACGAATGTACAAAGCTGAAAATGGGTCTATTTACTGTGTAGGAGGAGGGAGGAAACCTTTCCATGAGGCTGATTTGGTTTGTTCAATTAACTTTTATTCATTATTGCAAACCCACAATATTTATGGTACATTTAAGTTCATTGTCACCAGACACAAACAAGTTCAGCTATAAAAAAAAGGTTCTCGAAGAAAAGAAACATAAAAAATAAACATGTGCAAAATGATTATCATTAACAGAGTGTTCCCAGTCAAGCTTTTTTTGTTAGGCTTCCCCTCTGGGCAATTCATGTGTCTCCTCTGTTCTTCCTCAGTGTTCCTGCCTCCTCTATCACTTTGCTCAGCTGCAGGTGAATCCTCTGCAGATCTGTTGCTATAGCAACAAGAGCCCTTTCCATTGTGGCCATGTCCAGTGGTGAAGTCACTTCCTGCTCCTTCAGGCCAGATGGGAACGGTTTCATCCCCAAGCCAAACGCTGCTCCCAAACCTCCAGGTCTCATGGTTGGCTGGTTTCCCATCCTGCCGTCTGCTGGCCCGGATGGCAACGCTTCCTCCAGCCTTTTCAGCCGGGCATTCTCCTCATGGCTGCTGCGCAGGAGCATGTGAAAGGTGGCGTTGAACCTCCTCTCCCTCTCCGCTTCCTCCTCTCTGAGCTCCACCAAGCCTCGCTGAAGCCTGAGACTTGCCTGCTCTGCTTGTGCCCTGCACGCCGACTCCAGGCTGGGTACGCACTGCTGGCACGTTCCCTTGGCCAGCTTGTCCACCTGGTTCCTCAGAGAGAACATTCCTCCACAGCACTGCTCCATAGATTCCAGCAGCATGTTCTGTCTCATGTGGGAGTCCTCCAGAGCGATGAAAAGCTTGTCCCAGCGGGTGAATTCTGCATTGCATGGCGTGGTAGGAGACTCTCCTGTAACTGACAACCACATAGGTGCATCAATTATACAGTCTTAAAGGCAACTAGAGGATTATGTAATATCAACATCCAACAAAAAGGAATCATCCATTTAATTTTTAAGAATATACAGCCCACAATGGAACTTGTTTGTATAAATCTGGCATCAATGTAATACTCACAATTTCCCACAGATACTTAAATCTTGTTACAGTGGAATAAAATAAGAATATGGGTAACAAGAGAGTAGCAACTGTACATTTTAAATGAAAGGAGAAGTACTGGGACATAAAAAAAAAGGAAAAAATTATGTTAGAACTGGCCTACTAAACCTCAGAATGAATTATGATATTTCACAGTTACAATATGCGAATAAAACTGTGGGGTACAGCAAGGTAGTGCAAGCAGCTTTGGGAAATCATTTAAAGCTCAGATGGAAAAAGTCACAGAAGAACTAGTTAGAAATATAGATGCTGGGTTCCCAAAATGACACGAGGGGTGCTCACTAATACTAAGACACAACTAATTTCATTCTGTGGGGTAGGGGAGGGGTTTGTCGGTCTGTAGCAACTTATTCATGGTGGATTTAAACGGTGAAATGTTCATCCAGTCCACGGGCAATTTAACCTACCAGCTTGTGCTGCATAGACCGACTGAACTGTAGGTGCTGATTCTTAGAGCAGGAAAAACAACTGCTGTTGCCCTTTGCTCATGGTATTTATTGGTAAGATTGGCCCAACAAAAAAATGGCGCTGACCTGACAAAAACAGTTGTTGCTTTCATGTCCACTCATAGTACACATTGCAGTCTCACTCATTTGCCCTTAGCTCATTATAAATTACCCAAGATTGCTCCCTCGCTTCCCATAGTCTTGCTCTCTTCCCCCTGCACCTACATTTAGGTGCCAGTATGAATCAATAAATATTTTATTGAGGCCTGACTCAGACACTGTTGTGGGATGTGTTAAAGTGTAATTCATGCAGCCGAGCGCACAACAACTCAGAAAAACATACATTTTACGCACGCATGGCATTAAACATACTTGAGTATTTTGTTAAATTCTTTATTTTTTCTCTGTAAAAAGTGCAGCATCAGGTTGAACATGAGTTGCAGCAGAACTCAAAACGTCCTGTGATCCTGTTATAATTGCAGTAAATAGCTGTGACCAGAGAACAGAGATGCTTCGGCAGTTTTCCAGCTTTTTAGATACACAATGTACAATGCAAGTCGCCTCTGATGGCAACTGCATGAGAATTTACATTCCAATATACTGTCATATGTGAATGGAAGTAGACCAAGAGTCTTGTGCAACAACATCATGGAACACCATTACCTACCTTCCAACATGAATGAATCATTTTGTGCTTATGCGGGTTTTTCTTTTTTCATAAAAAAAAATATAAATATATATCGAATTGGCTCGGCTAACTGAGGCATGGTAGCTGAGGACACATTCTTCACAATCGCCCATCTGTTCAAACAAACAGGGAACAGAAGAGACAAAAGAACACATAAACAGAACTCACCCTCCTGCTGGCCCTGAGAGATCTCGTTGTCATAGTTGTCTGCGTAGTTCCCCTCGTACTCAACCTCATTCACACACAAAGATGAACCCACGATGCCAAGAACGCACAGCGCCCGCCAGATCTCCAGCACATGCATGATGGAGCCCCTGATGCGTGTCGTTTCTTTTAAATTTGTTGGGTTTCAATGCATGTATCAGGAAAATTTGTGACCCAGTTTCCCCTGCTACTGCACCCTCCAGCTGCTCTCTATTTTCTTATTCGCCCCCCTTGACTTTATGTAAAGCTCGTCTCACTGAGCCAACTGTTGCGGGTGCTGACTTATAAACCCAGTGAGAGGGGGAGGAAGGAGGGAGGAAGCTGAGGAGGGTGGGACAGAGCTGGGGGTGCTGTGGAGATTGGGTGAGTAATGCTCCGATGGAGGTAATATGTCAAAAGTCAAACTGGGAAATGTGGCCATTATGGGGAAAGAAAGGGAGAGTTAGAGGTGCACAGGGAAAGCTGGGGTGAACATAATTCTCTCTATAGGACATTCAGCATTTAAATTGGTTTAAGGTGCAAGGTTGGGTGTTGTTTTCGCTTAATGAAATGTAGTTGCAACGTTTATAACTCTGATTCAACGAGAGCGATAAAAATAAAGAGTTAGTTTACATTCATGTGCTGTATAACCACTTACAGACACATCATCAATTAATTTTCTGCTTTTCTGTATTAGCTTTTTTTTAATTATCAACAACTTGTAATACTTTTCTCTCGGCGAGAAACACAAAACCCTACAGGCACATCTACACTGTCTCCATAGCATACTTGAATCAACACACTCCCTCTAGATCAGTCTCCCTCTTTAACCTTTTTACTGATGAGTCAGAGTCACTCGCTGCGCTCCGCATCGTCACCAAATCCTTTACCCTAAAAACTGCAACACTGCAGAGTCTGGATTATATTTTAAGCTTGCAACGATTATGTTTTCACTATTTGAAATCAAATTTTGTTGCTAAGCAACACTGTACAAGTGTGCTTTTTAGCTCCTTTTTTGTATAAAGTTGCTTGGTGACACTGTTGATTAACCTTGAGTAAGAATCAGGAGTTACTGCATTCTTTGCACGGCCAACTGACCTCCTTCTTATAAGCAGAGAATCTGGTCGACAGGTGTTGGGGGTTGGGCGGCAGAAGTAGGACATGTCAAGGTCAGAGGAAAAGCCTTGACCTTTCTCCCTGCAGACCTCCAGACTGAGCTACCAACTGCAAATGTCAGCATGTCACGATGCTTGATTGTCTCTGTCTGGCTGACTATAATTGTAGCAGGGGGACTAACTAAGGTGAGGCTGGCAGATTTATCTGAGGAAAAGAGAGAACCTGCAGGAAGAGGTGGATATGGAGAGCAGAGGTAGAGACAGAGAGGTGGACTGTTGGTGAGGAAAGGTGCAGAAGGTCGGGGAAATATGTATAATTTTTCCTTTCCTACTTGCAGCAAAACAACTTTATTGTGGGCACGAGTGTGTGCATGTCCTTGGCCCCGTTTCATGAAGCAGAAAAGCAGTTAATGTATATGTTGCAGATGTGGTATAAAATGTGGTGTTCTCATCTCATCTTTTATTGGTACCCATATGATTCATATCTACTTCTTTCTTTCAATAGGTCATCTTTTTATTTAGGACATCACGTGAGTCCAAGACGGAGTGGTCACATTTATCAGCAGGCGCCAGACAGACGGTTTACCACCCCCACCTGCACACCACACCTACAGTTTAGCTGTCACACAAAACACTCCCAGCTGGCAGCGAGGGGGAACAGCGATGAGAGATGAAGGGAAGACGAAAAAACACAAAGACAGAAAGGAAAAGGGAAAAAGAGAGAAAAGGAGCTGATGATAACAGAAGTTGGATTGGGAGAAGAGTATCCCTTTGCTCTAATTTTATTCAGACCGGAGGGAATTGGAAGATCCTGTTGTTTGGCTGGTCCTGACAAAACCAGAGATGCGAGGGAAAATGGGACAGTGGGTGTTGTCAGCAGAACGTACTAAAAAAAGCAGACGTAAAACAGCAACAGGACTCCGCTGATGAACAAACCGCATACTAACACGAAAAAATCAGCCAGCACAGGCCGGTTTATGAGAACTGTGTGGTGTTCTTGGGTGTTTCCCCTTTTTGTCCCCAATGTGTGGGACGGGGAAAGGGGAGGAAACTGTGGAGATACTGTTAAAATAAAGCGTACTGCAAAACAATAGAGTCATTGTCAGCCTATGGCAGACTTATAATAATGTCTAATCATGTTAAAATGAGTGTATTAGTTGATAATTATGGTATAGCACAACTAAAACAGTGCGATGAAAGGCACAGATTCACAGAAGTCAAAATTATTGTTATTTCAGCAGAACCTTTGAATCTTTTGATAATGCCCTGCTGAAGCAGAGGTTGTTTTATATGCGTATCTGATCTGTCAGTTGGCTGATTTAGCAATTCTCAGGTAGTACACAGAATGTGACAAAGTTCAAACTAGCTTAATGAGGTGCCTCAAGGTTCCGAGCTCAACCCACTTTAATTTGCTCTATATCTGCTTTTGGCTGCAAAGAATGTGGAACGAATATTGTTTGTTATGCAGATGATGTGAGTTTGTATATCTGTGGATCTTCTAATGAACTACAGTCCACCTTCATTGTTTTATTGTTAACTTGCTCAGCTTAAACTTGTGCTGGATGTAGCTAAAATGAGTTTTTTTGTCGTCTTTCTAATATTAGGATAACGCCTGTGGACACTGTAAATATTGATACAACTCAAGAGAAGACAAAAGAAGTTACCTTTTGCAAATTTTAAGGTATTCGGCTTGATAAACGTATGTCAAAGATACTGTTGGTCTTTTAAAGCTTGGCCAGGAGAAGGATCGCTGTCAGCTGTTACTGTTTCTTGATTTTTAAATATGAATGAATCGATACAGTGTCTTCACACTTCTGACATTTTCATTCACGTTCGTGGCATAACTCTACGGGGACAACATCATCATCTATCAACATCATTAGGTCAAAACTTTATGTGTCCAGTAATGACTGCAATATAAAGGAGCTTCAGTATTTGGCACAACAAAGCTGAGTGAGGCCAACTTCAAGGAGAAAGGGGGGCATGCGGGAGCTGCTGAATCAAAGAAATGGATACCGCCAAAAGAGGACTTCTAATGAAAATAAAACTTGACAAGTGGACTTCACTCAAAACCCAAAGGACAGTCTAACAGCCCTCTTGCTCCTAATGTCGCTATGCAAAGAGAATGCTGAGCGTGCCTGTAGATCAGGTTTAGTATCTCAGCCTGGCCCGGTCCCCAGGTAGTTAAGTGAGTACCTTTATACTCAAACACAAGGTTATCACAGAAGCTATACATCAAAACCATAAAAAGAGACACAGTGGTGCAGAAACACGAGGCCAGCGGTGCAGTGAAGATGCGCCCAGAAGAGATAAAGGGATTGCTGGCTGGGGCTGCTGTTAGGATGTAACAAAGGAGTCTGCTGGTGATGATGAGGACGGGGGTGAAGATGCAAGAGGACTGAGCAGAGGGAAGGTGCTTCGTCATGCTCAGATGCTCTGTGGTGTTCAACTAGCTCAATGAATTAACTCATTGTTTTTGTTAACCTTGAGGTTTCAGTGCTTGAGTCGTGACGATTTCTAAGGTTTAACTGTCGGACTCAGCTCATTTCTCTAAAACGTTTTATGAACTTTGACTGTAAATGGGTAAAACATACATTTAAGTTTGATTATTTTCCTATACACTACTTATCAATTATTTCTTGGCATTAAAACATATAATATAGCCAACTCAGCAGTAAAACTGATTCAATAAATACTGTGAAATCTACACAAACAGGAGAACATGAGAGGGAAAGAATGGAAGAGTAGGAGGCAGTTGGAGGTGCACGATTGAATGTTGAATGAACTGCGGCATAAATTAGAGTACAATAAACTAGTCACATGATCAGGTTGGAATATATACTCTTACTTCTTGCTGCATTACAATAAATAGAATGAGTAGCCCATGTTGTGATATTTAAAAGGTCCCATACTGTGCTTCTTTTCAGCAAATAATCACTCGTCTCACTTGTCCCGACAGTGTGTCTTTTCAGTTTTTCAGCTCAAAATACTGCAAAGATGATTCGTTTCCTCAGGACTGCTGGTTTTTGGGGCTGTTTTGCTCTAAAAAACAATGAGCTGCTGCTGTTCTCGCACATGCTGTCTGAGTTTCACAGTTTGAGCTGGACGACTTTTGGTTAGTCAGGTGTTACATAGCACCTGGGTCGAATTCTTAGTGGCTTGTAAAGCTGGGAGGTTAACTAGTTATGTGTGTGTGTGTGGGGGGGGTTAAGAATGGCAGAAGTAAATTCCATCTTATCTTGCATGGCTTTTATTTTCAAGTTTATAACAACAGCAAAACACAAAAAAATAGATTAGAACCACATGGGATCTTTAAAAAAATTCCAGCGCAAAAACAGACTATTAATAAAATTAGGTGTTGGGTGGTCATTACATTAATTCAGTTCTTCTTGTTTTCTGTACACACAGGCATCAAGAGGATCACCTAAATTTAGTTTCATAGTTTTTAGTGTCACACAGACAACGCAAATGAGCAGATTTAAAAAAAAAAATTAGGATTAGTTGTTTGACAAACATATCAGATCAAATTCAGTGTATCACATTTAGCTGCTTGACAGCCAATTCCCAAGATGTTTTGTGTTGCCAGTCCACCCCAGTGCTGGTGAGCTTCTCACATAAATCACTGTCCGGAGGTCCAGACCGGGTGCTGCTCCAATCAGGCTCTTCACAATGTTTGGCAGGAAGTGGAAGAAGCCACACCTTTGGAGCGGGAACTAACCGTGTGCAGGGGACCACACGTCTTAATCTGCACACACGTCAAAAACTAAAAATGAGTGTGGCCACAAGCTGCAGCCACAGTGATCAAACACGCCAAACTGAGCAACACTGCCATTTGGCCACAGCCTTACTTTCTGTTTATTGCTAATTAAAATGTGATACGATAAACATTAGCCATTCTGTCACGGTGACCATATTGGCATTTGTCTAAAAAAACCCCAACTATAATTCATTAGCGTTTATAACATTGTGGGATCCCACTCTTAATATTTAATTAGTCTGGTTAGTTTGCATATCAGTAACACTGTAGGGTCTTAACCTTTATATCTTATTCTGTCAGGTAAAGTTGAAGTTTTGTAGGGCTTTCATCTTAATATTTAAATCAAAATATAAAAACACAGC
>NW_007577912.1:590891-595709 GCF_000690725.1 Stegastes partitus
AAAGTTGTAATTTTGCAATTTATGTAGAGTTTAATCACCAGTATGTTCATTTCCCAGGTGAAATCACACCATAAATACAACTACAGTCTTCACCCTAGTATTTAAAATTGTTAGGTTGATCATATTTGCATTCTAAATAATATTGTATCATCTTAATCCTCATATTAATTAACATTTAAATTTGTAACAGCAACCTCATGTTAATAACAGTGACCAGTTTTTGCATCATCTAAAAGTTGACTTGGAAATTGGGTTTCCTAACTTAAAGGAACTTTCCTCATAAAACACGGGTTAAATCAAAAAACAAGAAAAAAAACGTATATATTACCTATCCATTATCCACCTGAGCCCCCAGATGGAGCGAAGTAATGCAGCAAATATAATTAGAAATTCCTGTATCTGCTTTCATAACTTACTAATCCCAACCAGACCTGCATAACATTATTCTAGCTTTCCCTTCCTTCCTGTCTGAAATAAGACCATCATGCGAAGACCAGTGAGAGCCGTGATATCTGCTCACAGACGGGGTGCAAACTGTAAATACGAAGATAAGTTGGAAATGTAACAGGAACTTGGCGTGTAAATGCAGCAGAAGAACGTTGACGAGCAGCCGGGGACAGATTTGTTTAGTGAGTCATAGGAAAAGAAGTAGCAGGAAGGTAACACTATTTAATCTGTCTTGAAGCGCTGGCTGCACCGCCGCCCCTCTAAAAATGCCGAGCTGATAAAGTGGTGTCATATCAGTGTTTATGGTGTTACTGAACCACAGGCCTCCCGACTGCACTCGGATCAATATGACACAACCTGCGTTTAATCGATCTAATCTGTTTGGGCAGCTCCAGACGGGAAAGAGGTGAAGTGGGAGCAAAACGTAGGAGATCTGCACACGCTTCCATCAGTGTTGTTGTCATAATATTTCCGTGTGTTGAAAGCTTGTGGTACATGTCATACCCAAACAGGCCTCGTTATTGTGTTATGTGGTTAATAGCATTAATAAAAGTGAAGCTTTAACCGCAGGCTTCATTGTATGTCAGGATGTTTTCTTTAGAGATGTGAAACATTACTAGACTTGGCCCGGGAAGCCTGATGGAGATCTCAACCTGGGATTAATTGTGTGTAAATCTAAGTCAGGAGATCTGGCTGGTACGGGAATGCACAGAGTTTAACGAGGAAACAACAGAAACACTGAAGAACAAAGATAGAGCCCACACTTGAATTTCTTATTGGCATGACATCACTGTTTGCATATTTATTTCCACATCTTCACATGAATCGAGTGAAAAACGCCGACCTCGCGCTGACATCAGCTCAACGACACGTGACTGAACCATGACTACATGTAAAAACTGGCAGCGGTGAGAATGTGAATACTGCAGCGATCCAAACCCGCACACATCTTTGGGATATAAACATATAGCGCTGGTGGGTCATTACATCAGTATGCTGCATTAATGTGTGTGTTTCCATCTTGGGTCCCCAGAGTGCACCCACATCACAGTGGAGCAGGGCTGCCCTCGTGAAGAAAATTAACAACATCTGGATGTGGAAACTTCTACCCATTTCACCTAATGGGGGCTTGAAGGGGGTAAAAGGATAAAAAAAAAAAAAAAAATCAGTATGTGAATGTGAGCGTATGCATGGGGAAACACCCAGAGTGCATACAAGGAAGCATAAAGGTCCCGTTCAAGCCGGTGTGCTGTCACCTCCCTGGGCGCTCCAGCACACACACATAAAGAGAAGTGACCCAGTGTTTAGTATGGAAAATGACCTCACCTTATAGAAACATGAGTCAAGAGGTGGCAGAGTCACAACATGTGCCCGCACTTCTTTTTAAAGGTGTCACAGGTTTGGGGTTGGCTGTAAACACAAGCGCACATGGGTCACTGACAGACGTGGACCGGGACGCTCACATGTCAATTCATGTACTCACACCGACGGATATGCACACATACACTTGGCACAATGCTTTGATTAGTTCGCTCTTTTAGCTAAATGTAAAAATAAAGAATTTTCGTTAGTTTCACAAATACTAACTGAAAACAGCTTTACATTGCAACTATATAACAGTCAGTCAGCCTCGTCTTCCGGCCCGGAAGCCGGGAAATGTTAACGCACAGAGCAGACCTTACATCTACTACCACAAGTGAAGACTGATACTCAACAGTCATCGTTTTTTTTATACAACATGAATAATATATGAATATTACTAAAGGCTAAAATTATTGTGGCACTATAACACGGTTAGAAAAATAAGCACTTTTACAACCACTTCACATTATCTGTCCTACGGGATTAATTAAACTGTTTAACCGTAACATGTTATTATGATTGTGTTGCTTCCTAATACAGTCTGTATTCTTGGGTTAGTAACACCGATTTCCACATTAGCTGAAGCTGCGTCGACGTTGTCACTTGTCTCTACTGAAGCACATCCTGGCCGTCTGATGATGGCTCCTGGACATCTTCTTCTTTAATGATAGGCTGCTCCTTAGTTTCACTGGCTGTTTGGGGATCAGCAGCCGCGCCATTGGCTGCCACACTCTCAACAGTTACTGCATTTGCTGTCTGAGGCTCGCTTGAGGTGGGTTGTGATGGTGGCAAAGCTGCTGTTGTTGTCACGCTACCTGCACCACTGGTTGCTGAAGCACTGAATGTCAGTGTTTGGGAAGAAGCTGCGTCCGTCTTGCTGGCTGGTTGGAGGGGATGTGTTTGATTCGATGTACAAAGAAGGTCAGACGACTGGCCGCTGATCTCTGATGTCTGGCCATAGGTGGAGAAGGTGTTGTTGTTATTGTTGTTGTTCAGCTGGTCAGTTGGCAGTGCGGTTAAAGAGGAATCCCTCGTGTTTTTTTCTGTTTTGGACGGTGAATTTACAGTCCAAGAGTCCTGGTCAAAGTCTGGAAGTTGGTGGACGACTACAGGCATCGGAGTGACCTGATTCAACCCGACGGGCTCATTAGCTACATGGTTGCTCGTTGATGGCTCATTAGCTGCATTATTAATTGCTGACTGCCAGTTATTGGAGCAGAGGACCGCAGGAATGCTGGAAGGAGGAACGAAATCGTAAAATATGAAACATTCATATTCAAATCATAAAGTATTCTCAGCAGTCTTGTTTTCTTTGTGAGACCAGATGTCCTGAGTTTCTCCTACAAAAACATCTTTGTAGTTAAGCTGGGCATCTTCCTGCTAGCACAAATCTGTTGCCAAATTAATTACAGCTTCAAATAAAAGCAAAAAAAAGATGTATTGGATGCCATGTCGCACTACAAAAAGTGTATGTTGGCCTTTGGTTTTATAAACACCTTCCTGTTTCAGTGAGCCTTACCTAATGAAGGCTCGCTGAAAGTGAACTTGGTCGGTATCCTGTGAAAACCACATATTTTCAAATATTTCATGCGCAACAGTTCCGTTTAAAGTTGAATTTATTAGATAACGTCAGTGTTTTTCACTTGACTGCTTATGTAGATTAAGAAGCAGAAAGACCACTGAAATTGGAAATACACGGTTCATTAGACGGCAATGAGATGTATCGGTGTGGAAAAACGTGAAAAATCTCAATTAAAATGAGCAGCTTAAGGCATAAAAATATTGAAACCTACGATAGTATTTCCAAATAACACAAAGAAGCACTGCCACTCAGCTGTAAATGAGATTATACTGACCTGGCCAGCTGTTTTTGCAGCTCCTGAGCATGTCGGTTGCACTGAGCAAAGTAACAGGCCTGAGCATCTACAAAATCAGAAAGGCTGCGCATGTGGTTGGTCTGGAAGAAACAGAACACACAGAGGAAGAAACGACATAAAGCGATTACATCCAAAAAAAAACATTCAGAGCATTTTAAACAAGCAAAAGCTCCTTAAACAACCATAAAACAAACACAAATTAGACAAACTAACATCTTTTTATTTAGTTAATTTTTGAAGACTGCAGTTTTACTATCCTCCATGCTACAATTCTTGCAGAAAAAAAAGCAACCAATATAGCGAGTCACACACCTAACCAAGCCCGAGAGATATGACAGAATCTAATTTTCAATCTGTCACAGTGTGTAGGAGTGTGTGTACGTGTGCACATACATGAGTGCTGCTGATTCCTTCCAGAACCCGTCTTGTAATTTCTGACTGTCGATCGAAAAGACTCTGACAGATCCTCAGCTCCATCTCTGCCTACACATGGAAACACACACACACAAACGCATGCCTTCACATTACCAGCTTTGTTTCTAAAAATTTCCAATCAGCAGAAACAAAATCCCATTTGAAATGCTTGGACAGCTCAAATCTAAAAGAACAATAGAAAACAATAGGAAGGAGCTATTGTCTGTGTTAACAACAGAGCCATAATCATTTGTATAACTGCTCACTGTTAGTGTCGCTGAGACACAGCGTGAGGATTATTTGAGAGGCTGTGTGTACTGAAAGATAAGTGCGAACTCACCTGAGAGATTTCCTGAGCCCATATCTGTTTGGAGGCAAGAGACAGAGGAGGACGAATGACTTGTTAAAAGAACAAACAGCGAGTACATCTGTTTCTGTCGGTGTTCCTGTTCCTTTACACAACCACTGACCTTTAGCCATTTAACACGCAGGAAGCTGAACATGTAGGAAACGTGAGACATGTAGTCGTCGTCCAGTGGGTTTGCATTCAGGCTCTGACAAATATATAAAAAAAATAATAGAAAAGGTGAAAGCAAGAAGGTAGAAAGAGAAAATACTGTCTGTACTGTGTAACAGAAGATTTAGCATGGGTTATTCAATCTAAAATCATCAGGGGACTTCTGCTTGTTCATCTCTGCTTTACTTGAAACTTTTTCAT
>NW_007577912.1:596869-620098 GCF_000690725.1 Stegastes partitus
GGCAGTGTGGGTTGACGGGCAAAGTTGTAGCTTGAAAAGTTTTAGACATGCTAAGCTAAAGTTTGCTAAATATCTATTAGATTAGAAAAACTCCAGACAAATCAGAGATGGTCGAGTGAAGCTGTTCTAAAAATTTGATGAAATGAGATGGAATGACTCATCTTTTGCTTTGATTTGGGCATACTTCATTCATTGGAGAAAGCTGATAAGTATTTAAAGTAACTCACTCTGGCTTCTTGCTCGGCCTCATGGGCTTTCCTCACCCTGGTCTTAGCTATGTCCAAGTCCAAACGCTTATTCACCAGCATCTTACGCTCATCCTACACATAAACACACTTGTTTATAATACATACAACAATTCATAAACAAAAGATTACGAATGAATGACAGAAAAAGCCTAATGAGTGCCAAAATTATAGATCTGATGGGTGTACATGTGACACACGTGTTTTTTTCACCTGTATGGCTCTGTATTCCCCCTCAGCGAAACTTCGCAGAGGAGTGAGAAAGTGAATGTTGGTGCTTTGGACAAACTGCCTCTCTGCCTCGCCGAGCTGCTTCTGAGCTTCTCCACATCTCATCAGTGCACTTCCTGAACACAGGGCATTAAAAACAACACACGTCTGCATAAAAGCAAAAAGCTAGTGAGACATAATTGTGCAAATATTATAAAAAAAAGACTTGCATTTACATGTATATGTGTAGATTCTACATTTCTGACTATCAAAATCCACATTAATGCACTCACCATAGGGCGTGTTGGACCCAAGCTCCATCCCAGCCTGAGTCATTTGATCTCCCACTAACTCATGTGCACGAGGCCGAGGCGGGACGCTCCACTCCAGCTGGGCATACAGCCGATCCTCTAACCGTGCTCCTATTTAACAGGGGCAAGGTCATACATCAGAGGGTTATATTTTATATATTTTATATTTTCTACTAAAAAAATCACATTTATAATTTATCTTGATAGTTCAGAATTGCTGAGAAGTTGGTTAAAAAAATAGGATTAATAACTAAATTGAGAAATAAGTATCTCAGGAGCTCAACCTGAACATGCGTCTCAAAAATAGGTGCTTCAAAGAACACTTCATAATCAATGGATGTTGTTAATACACCACTAAACAGGCTACTAAACCTCCAGCAGATATTCAGTACTGTAATCTACTGGAACAAAAGCAAATGTGCAGCTGCGTTCAAGCCGTACACTAAAACGATCCTGCACGCGGCCTAAAAGCACTCTGCAGACGGATAACGCAAGACGTGATCCGAAAATACAGCCTTGATGCTTCTGGCAGCTGAACGGTATTCTTATTTGATAAATTGCAGAGCACATCCACTCATAATTCCATTAGCTGAGGTAATTGGATTCAACCAGGCAAAACAATAACCATCTCTTTTCATCTAAAGAGGCCAATTACAGTCAAAGCAAACAGGAGAGCTCAAAGAAGATGTACGTATTGTAGAAGAGCAAACAGAGCTGATAGAAGGAGTACCGGAGGCAGATCCACAGCCATTCAGGGTGTTTATCATAATCGCTAGTGCCTACTTGATGGTAATGACTATAACAGGCTCAGGTTTTCTGTGAAGATGAAGATTGTGTGTTTATCAGTCCAAGATGTTTGACCAGTTAATTATCTACATGTATATATCTGTTCAGAGAAGGTTGGATGGCTCAGGTCTTATCTGTTTGTACCAGGAAGTTGCACCAACAAAATTTTCTTCATACATGTGTCTCATCCTGATTGTCTTTACTGCAGTTGTTCTATCATGGTACGCTACACATTATTTATAGCATGTCTGCTGAAAGAGGGATCCATCCACTGCTGCTCCTCATGAGATTTTTAGGGGGGCGGTTGTCCTTCGCTGCTCAGATTGTAAGTTTAGTGATTTATGATGCTGGGCCGTATAAATAAAGTTGAACTGCCTTGTACAGTATGACTACTAAGCACAGGTACTAAATGTGCAAGTATCATATGCAGGAGACACTATATTAATATTAGACGCTTATGAATTCCCATTAGACACATTTTCTTACTATTAAACACAAATACTTGTGAAATAATTTCTCTCCATGGATAAGATTCACAAGTAGAGTTTGGTTTATAGAGCAAAACAGGATTTTTCTAGTACATGGATTTGATTGCATTTCACTGTCATTCATGTGCAATATTTTATTTACATGTGTGACGTTACTTGTGACCTCAGTATCATTGCCAGCATTACTCTATTCTAGTCTTATTTTAACTTCTTTATTCTATTTTCAGTAATTTATTGTGCTTATATCTTATTGTTTTTCTCATGCCATATCATTTTTTTTTGTCTAAATAATATTTTACAGAAGAATTGTCTTGGGGATTGATAAACTTTAATTTTATGAAGGCTGTATGGCCAGTATTGTATGCTAGCTGGAGATTAGTGAATTTTGATAATAAAGACAGAAACGACACTAGTTTGTGTTTAAATTAAAACACCAGAAATTACCTCAACATTTGCAAGTGTTTCATTAAATCCAAGACATACCCAGACACCATGAACAGTTAATATTTACACCCAGAGTCTCTCACCGGGGCTAGGCTGCAGCAAAACCTCAGTCTGGGAGATTATCTGGTCCGTGCGGGTCTTGGTGGCGTCTACCCGGGCTATGAGCTCCTCCAACCCGGGCTCTAGCTCAGTCTTGTCGGCCTGACCGAGACTCTCTCCCGTGTACTGGAGCGACAAGACACAATAACATTAAAGCGAAACTTACGCACTTTAATTATTAACGACGATGACACGGTGTCCTTTAAGATGCCAACAGCGTCTCAGTGCAGTTTATTAAAGCTAACTAGCGAATATTGAGCCGGTTATTGGTTTTGCTCACCTGAACCGCCCGGTTGATGAACTGACCAGCATCCACAGCCAGCCGCGTCAAATCCATGACAGCGTCCTCCCCAAGGTCGAGCACCGTCTCCGGGTTAAACCGGCCGAACGTTAGCGGCTGAATAGGACCGAGCTAACGCAATGTTGAAAAGCCAAATAACCACCAACAACAACAACAACAGCAGCTAGCAGACCTGGCCATAGCTTCAACCGGCTAGCCGCTGCCCCGTCTCCGTTAGCCGGATTACGACCCCGTCTAACACCGCACAGCCGAGCCCATGAAGACGACGCAAGTGCGGGCACCTGCCGAGTGCCGTTGACGGTTTATCCTCCTTCGGTCATACCGGGTACTTCGTCGGTCGAACCGGCTGTTTGGTTTTCCAAAACCGTGTGAACTAACATCCAGCTTCGGTTTAAGTGTCACTAAACTAACAGTCACTCGTAACGTAAATAAATATACTGTTTACGTCCCGTTATCTTGTTGACTAGAAGCTAGCTTATTTTTTTAGCGTTAGTTTACATTTTATTTTATTTTTTAAAAACAGCTAACAAGCAGTTTAATAGCTAAATATTAACATTCATAGCTGTTATAAATTGTGAAAAAAAATTAAAATATTGTTGAAAGAAAAACAACTCCTAAACCTTTCAAAATTAAAGCATAATCCCTACAGACACAAACAACTTAACAAAATAAAGTAGCAATTTAAACATTCAGTGATTCTCTGGAAGAATTCTAATTATTATAAAAATAAATAAATAAATAATTGCAGCTCCTTTGTCAAGCCAATATCCTTACAAAGTTCAGTCATTGCATCGCCTGTCATTTTCCCCAAAAATCTTCACACCATGCTGCAAAATGTGAGAAGACAAAAGTCACTCATTGACATCCTCAAAAAGAAAAAAAAAGAAAAAAGATGTCCAGTCTCTATCCTAAAGCAATTTGGAACAGGAGCCATGCATTGACAAAAAGAAGGAAAGTAATAACGAAAAATACCGTGACTTTCTGAATGTCTGAACTCATGACTGGACAATAAAAATATCGCTCATTTAAAGACAACAAAACAGAAAAAAATCTAGCATGTCACTGCTGCCTCCTCGACCTCTTTCAGCCTCCTAAGCAAACATTTTGCTCTCACTGGTGTGGAGGAAAAAGGTGAGCTTATTGGTTTGAGCAGAAGGAGAGAAACAGGGGATTAAATACAGTCAGCTGACAGTCTGACCGCTTCTGTCAATCTGAGGAGCGTTAAGAGATTAGAAGACACACTTAGGCACGTTTACCGACAAAACTGAACGAACACATCTTTTATTACAAGAGAATGTACAACAATGGCACTTCATTTGTCCCCAAAAGAACTGGAAACTCAAAAAAACAATTGTGGAAATTGTAGAACAAAAATCATCAAGAGTGTTGGGATTGTAGAAGTGCAGAAAGCATCTTAAATTCTCCTGAATTTACTTCCAGGTGTGCTTCTACAGGTAAGGCCCCCAACCCAAATACATCTGACAGAGCAGTTTGTCATCTGTGGCTTCTTGTATGAGGTAGTGGACGTGTCCCTCTATTGACAGAGGCAGACCCAGAACTTTATTCCTGCTCTTTATGACTCCCTGCAGACGCTGCTCGATGTCGCACACGTGGGTTTTAGCCTGGCAGAGAGGGATGACACGACATGCAGGGTTTATATTAGAACTACGTGCTGCTTTGTTTGTGTGTAAACATACTCTCAGTGGCAGAATCCCAGAAACGTACACACCATTTCATTAACGATCTCTCCGGTCTCGTTGGCCTGAGTTTTCGTTAGTCCTTTGGCTTGTTTGCTCCATTCCACCAGCGGGTCATGAAGGAAGGTCTTAAGCACACTTGGAGGGAAAATTAAAAACAGAAATGTTGACTTTAGAAAGGCTGACTGACAGTGGTGTAGTAAAATACTGAAATATAGGACATCCACTCACTTATGCTACTTGCTTTGTGAACCCACCCGATTCCCAGCACAGTTCTTGTTTTAAATGTGTATTTACAGATTATAAAAAAAGGTCAAATAGGATAATTTGATAATCTTAATGTATTTATGTAACTGTACCTCGTAAGTGGCTCTCTCTGGTCTCTCATTAGTCTCAGTGTGACCTCGCAGGCCTGCCGAAAGAGGCCCTCAGTACCCATGGGACCCATAGCGTGGACCATGTTTTGGGTCAGACGGAAGGGAACCATCTCGGGTACGTCGAATGTCTCCCCCTAGTGGGCAGGGAAAGAAGGGGCAGGAGAGAAATGAAGCTAAAAGGTAGATCAAAACCAAAGTCCACCCATCATCTATCCACCGCTTAATCCTCACTGGGGTCGCGGGGGGGCTGGAGTCTATCCCAGCCGACTCAGGGTGAAGGCAGGGGACACCCTGGACAGGTCACCAGTCTATCACAGGGCTACACTTAGAGACAGACAACCAAGCACACTCACATTCACACCTACGGACAATTTAGAATCACCAATTAACCTCAACATGTTTTTGGACTGTGTGAGAGAACCCACGCTGCACGGGGAGAACATGCAAACTCCACGCAGAAAGATCCCGGGTGTCCACACCAGGACGCGAACCGGCGACCTTCTTGCTGCGAGGCAACAGTGCTCAAAACCAAAGTGATACCTAAAAACATAACAATTTATATATTCTTTTTAGGATTTGTACTAAAATAATGGATTATGTCTCAAACCTTGTTGAAGAGGCAGTTGAAGTCGACGTGAACACATTCTCCGGTGAAGGAGTCGAAGAGGATGTTCTCTCCGTGGCGATCTCCTAGACCCAGGATGTAACCCACCATGGACATGACGGCAGTGGAGCGACAGTATGCAGAGCGACTGCTGTACCTGTAAAGACACACTTTTCTTCTTTAATTCATCCTAAAACATGTACTGGACTCTGTAACCACCCAGAACGTGTGAATTTTTAAATTGAGAACTAAAAACAGCTTCACATGAAACTAGATTATTGCCGCCATTTATTGCTTTTAAAATGTAACTGCTGGAGAGTTGTAAGGAAGGTCGCACCATGACGTGGGGTCGGGGAAGGTCCGGAGGAACCACTCGTGGAAGACGGGGGGATGCCGAGCACACAGCACGTCCTTGTGGATTCGTAGTTTCTCCTCAAAGGGAGCCGTCTTTGGAAGAATGAGCTTCCTGAGCTCTTTACCTGACAGGTAGATACCTTAAAAACACAAACAATTCAGTTATTTCACCACATTTATTGACCTTAGAGTTTATCTCTATAAGCTTTATGTAGGACAGTACCTCTCTCTTTGTACAGCTTGGTGAGAATGTGTCGCAGTCCAGCAGTGTTGTTGACCCATTCGATGATGCCGCATTCCTCATTGAGGGGAATCACAGCGTAGGTGCGGATGTGTAGCTCCCTCCGTCTTGACTCAGCATCTTTACGTAAGCACTACACACACACACACACACAGAAAGCATACACACACACATTCTTGAGAGAGTTGTAACACACTAAATACACATATTACTACCTGCACAATATAATGCGATCCACACAACAGCACTGTACTAAATCTAATCTTTGTGGATTTTAAAATGTACAGTTAATGTAAAGGAGACATGTTGATTCATTTATAGAGGCCAGACTAAAGCAAAAATAATAAAGAAATAACGGGGCATTTGACAGACTTAATTAGCTGGAAAAGTAAATTGAAGAAGCACAATCTCTAGAGAAATTCACTCATAAAATACAAAACACTGAGGACATTTTTAGCAAAATTACTTTTGTCAGTTGGAAAAGTAGAATGAAAATGCATAAAAAGAAAGATTACAAAACCAACGTTCCTGTATTATTTCCTGTCTTTTCATTTTCCTGCCAATCTAAATGTAAAAAGCATATCCAGTCTTTTCTTATAAATAGTGCTGTTGTGTTTGTATTCAACACCAGAAGGTGTTATAAATGATAATTTAGTCCACCTCCATGTACATAGATGACAAGGAGTTTATTGTCTACCAGTACACTAATCTATTGTAACTAACTATAAAGACTGTGCAGTTATACTATTAACTCAGTGTATGTTGTTTAATCTTCTATCGATGTCACACACACACCTTGTTGATGAGGCAGTTGAACTCCATGAGTCTGCAGTCCTTCCTCAGGTCGTCTTTAGGTTTGCACATCATAGTGTAGCTCCGACCATCTGTACCCTTCAGACTTATCTTCTTAGGCTTCTGCAAGGAGGCCAAGATCTCCACCTGCAAACACACATGTGCTTGTGTTTACATGCCAGTTAGCATTTCAAGACTATCTTCTGTTATCATGTTGCTGGTGAGACATAACTCTTGGTATTCAACACCCTCTTTCTCTTACAGTGTCTTCGAAGCCGTCCAGGTACGCCCAGTGTCCAGGAAAGGCGTCGTGCTGCGTGTTTGCCCCGCCTGTCGAAGGCAGCGTCGGGATGAGGACCGACTGCAGCGGGATCAGGATCTGGCTGAAGGTCGACTCCTCCACCAGACGTTTCAGCTGCTTGAAGTGAACGCTCATGCTGAGGGTGGTGCTGTTTCCATCCACCTGAAAGACATGATTAGAAATGCCGATCAACTGCTGCACTATGTTCTGGGTCATTCTGTCTCAAATCATCAGGGGCCTTCTGCTCGACCAGCTTTGATTCGCTTGAAAGAAGTCAACCAGTGGTGTTTTTGAAACCATATGTAATTGTATGCCACAATAATACAAAACAAACAAACAAACAAACAAAACAAACACTTTTAATATAAAACACTTGTTTCCAAAAATTAATTGTCATTGAACTTTCACGATGAAATGAGCAGGTTTGACAAGTTGTAACACAAAGGATATAACAGGCTAAAATTTTTACAAACATCTTTATAAATATGCCCATTTTATGCTCTAAAATTTAAAGAGAGATCAGAGCTTGTGGAGCAGAAATTGTCCTAAAAAACTGATATGAAATGACACTTCATTTTGTTTGTGCCCTTCCTTTATTCACTGCAGCAATACTGTTCACTTTCCTCAATGAGCTCCATAAAGTTGTTCAAATAAGCAAATAATCGCTTTTGGAAACGTACGAGCAGCTTAATTTTTACACTGTGGCTCCAAAGAAAACTAAAGCGATTATTAGAATATGTATTTATCTGGGGCGCTGTTATAGCTCACCTGGTTAAGCTGGCGTCCCATGTGCAGGGCTACAGTCCCAATGTGGAGGTCATGAGTTCGAATCCCGCTCATGACCCTTTCCCACATGTCCTCCCCCCATTCTTCTCCCCAACTTCCCGGCCCCCCCCCAACAAAAATAACCAAAAAAAGCCAAAAAAAAAAACTAAAAAAAAAAAAGAATATGTATTCATCTAATAAAGAGTACCATAAAGCAGAGTCTTAACACATGCTTTATTACTTTTTAAATGAAGTTGCACTTATATGCAGCCATCTGTTTTGAAGATCATTACAGATCTGTCGTCTTGAATTGAAAGATGCGTCTTTTTTAGATCAACAATTTACAAAGCGTAGACACACAGAATTTACATTTTTATAACAAATATGTGTATTTGAGTGTGTGTGTGTGTGTGTGTGTGTGTGTACCGGTTTGTTGCAGAGCTCCAGCAGCTTGTCAGTCAGTCTGTTGGCATCTCCAATGAATTTCTCGAGAGACGATTTAAGACTGATGGCTTTCTTAAGAATCTGATTGCAGCGGTTCTTACGCATCGGGTAGGACGACTGAAAACACACAGACGTAAAAGCATTTTAATTAATCTTGAAGGTGCCGAAACATCTGGCAGTTCAATAATTACGCAAAACCTAACATGGGATTATCAATGTTTGTAAAAGACAGACGCACATAAATACAAAACCCACAGTTCACACAGAGTGGAATACATCTATATAGACTTGTATACTAGTTATGCAAACTTATAGCCACTCAAACAAACAGGCTTTAGAAGTTCTTGGGTATGCGTTTTACCAACCTTGGAGACTGCAGTCATCAGCCACATGGCCTGCTGGGGGTATGCGAGGAACACTTTGGCCACAATAGTCATGAGGACAGTGAAGACCTCGTCGCTGGAGTGACACACTCTGGAGATGAGCTGGGAAAAGGCGGTCAGGAACTGGTACGGCGCCAAGTTGGCACAGTGCTCGCTCACGACCGTGTTAATTTTAGCCAGCTCCTGTCGCATCTGTCTGTCTGCTCGGCCGGCTGTGGCAGAGGGATATGAATGTCAAAGTAAATAGGCAAAAAGTAATGGGTCTGCTAATGGATTGGACAGACCCAGTGCCCTCATCAGTGTATCATCTTTGTGCACCAACACAGACAACACTGGCCACCCACCTTTCTCACACTCACACACTTTGGCTCCAAAATCCAGCCACAGAGACAGCATTCGAGGCATCGCCTGGTAGATGTACTGGTTTCCGAACTGTAGGGCGCTGAGAGGGAGTCAGTTTAGATGAATGGTTGACGAAGGAACTAATGAATCTAAAGTAAGTGACGAAAGCATTCGGTACGACCATTAATGGCCGGATATCTGCAGAAAGAGAAACTCACTTTCCAAAGTACGTGACGATGTATCGGATCAGATTCCCCTGCTTCTCCAGCTTGTTATCAGTCACCATTGGCATCACTTTGTCATAGTACTTTGCTAAGTAGAAATTCCCGTCCTCCCACTGAGGCAGAAGATTGGTCACATCCTAGAAGAAAAACAAGGCAATTAATAAAAATTGATTGTCTTTGTGTGAATCCCTAATGTGCAGCTGCAATCAAGGAATAACTGCAGCATCACTGGTTTTGTAATTTAAAGGAAACCGGAGTCATGGCCTGGAATATTTGCACTACTGCCTGTAATTTAAACTTTTTCGTCAACTTCCGGAAGAATTGCCTCTCTGAAATATCCTAAAAACTGTTCTGCTCTTGATGTTCAGTTTTTTCATGTATTGATATAATATGCAAACTTGCTAATAGTGTCTAACCACAAAACAAAAAAGTATGATAAAGGTTGCTAACTATGACTGATACCTTGTATGCCTTCATTATGGCATTGGACTCAAAGTTGGCGGTTTCCTCCATGAAGCGTCCCACCAGCAGCATGGCCTTGCCTTTAGTTTGGAGGCTGCGAGGGTCCGTCAGGGGCTGATCGTCAGGGAAACACTGAGCCACACCCTTCTGCAGGACGATCAGGGCCTGGTGTACATCGCCCTGAAGAGAGGGCAACACAAAAGGTTTGATTAGTGTTTTGTATGTCTGTGTACACTATGTGTGAAAATCCTATCATTGTAATACAAGAGCTGAACTGTGAAGAGAAAAGTGTCAGGGGTTGGTAAATGATAGCTGCTATTTTCTGGTTTTGCGGAATTGAATTAGGCAGTGCAAAAGGTACTACAAACCAAACTACACACAAATACACTACACACAACCTTTCAATCTGCTTCTCACTGGATATTGTTTGACTTTACGGGTTGCTTATACCTTCGACCAAAGCCACTTGGCCTTCTCAGTGACCAGCTCAGCCAGGTGTGTGTTTTCGGCGTTCAGCAGAGCGTTGAAGGCTGTCTGGTGGTGTCCTGCCTTTCTGGCCACCCGGGCGCTTTGTAGCCAGCACTCCCCCACCAGCTCCTGACACACAGTCCTGCAGCGCAAGAGGGGAGATGATCACTGCACGAGTTAAAGCTGCATTAGCATGGCCGCACTTCATAAGCGCTAAATATAGTCGGGTCAAAAGCCAACATCGTCGTTCCGCTTCACACGGAATGCAAAACCGATGCTGTCAGGTGAAAGTCCTCTATAAAACCCCTTCAGCCCCCACATCCAAGCCAAGAGCAGATGCAGAAATGTGCTTTACAGTGGGACCACTTGAATAATAATATGCTAAAAGCTTATTGTGGAATTTGTTGCCAAAAAAAGACTGCCTACACTGGGTTTAAGGTTAAATACTGATGATAAATACTGATTAGTTTGAGATACAGAAATGCTGTAGTGAAAAGCAAATACTGTAGAAAAAAATGTAAAGAGAGCAAAAAGTGTTTCTGACAAACATTTATCCCTATAAAAAGTAAAGCCTTAAGTAAATATTCAAACCTTTAAACAATAAAAAGATGTGATGTTGTGCGTATGTGCCAGCTGACGTTTCTATGGTCTTACTGTGGTCCCAGGCTGAGCAGAGCACGGCGGAGGGCCAGGACCGGCTCCTTGGCCCTGAAGGAATTCTGGGTCATCTCCAGCCGATCTGACCAATGGGGAGGCAGCTGGCTGAGGCTCGGGGCAGAGCCTTCTTTAGGTTTCTGCAGCTCGGTGAACGTGTGCTCCAGCTCGCTGAGCATGTGAAGCCTAAACACACAGACGCACTTGTTTAGAATCACAAGTTATTGCTGCTGACGACCAGGACTACAACTACAAAAACAGAAATAAAATACAAAAACGTGAAGCACACAGACCTGACAATGTACTCGTAGCCTCTCTGGTAGGTTCCACACTCATAACTGGCAGCTGACAGAGGGACGACCTGTTCCTTCCTTACCAGCTTCAGCTTCTCGTAGAAAGTTTCCGCATCCTGCTTCTTAGCTGAAAGCAGCAACTGGCCGAGACGAACACCCCAGGTACTGGACTGACGGTCTGGAAACAGCAGTAACACAAAATGTAGTGTCGGTGCCATAATAGACCCACAAACAGTTCAAGATGCTGCATCTTCCAAGGACCATCCATGCATTTCATTACCTGAACTCAAATAATCTTCCAGCAGGTCCCATTTTCCAAGCTTCCAGGCTGCTTCCACTCTGTAGGTGTTTAGTTCGGACTTCCACTGTTGCCTAGATTTGCATATAAAGTGGGTTTAACTTAAACTTAAAAGGACCATTATTGGAATTAAGATAGACTCGAATGTATCCAAATATGTGTCTTACTTGTTGGCCAGTACTCCATTAACCTGTGTGATAATTGTGGAGAGCTGTCCTAGGCCGAGCATAGAGGTCATCACTCCATGATAGTGACCGATCTGCACACGAAGATATGATAAAAAATACTCATATATCAAGAAAGCCTATGTAAACAGCACATAATTATGTTTCATCTCAGGATGAACAACAACATATACAACAAATCAAAGTGACATTAACTTTGAAAACATGGTTGTTTTCAGTTCTTTCAGTCCAGTATTTTCAAACAACTGCAGCTCTGAAACTTGCACCAATTTCTATTTGTTGATTATAGATTGTAAATAGAACTTATCACAAGTAAACTGGAGGAACATGAGCTCAAATTATAGATAAACTTACTTGATTGTGCAACCTTTCAGCCAAAAAATGCCTCTCTTTTGATTTAAGTAAGATTAAATTTAGATTTTAAGTCTTCTTTTGAGACCAGCTGTCTGGTGTAAAAGGTGAAAACAGCAGAGGAGTAATACATGGTACTGTTTAACAATAAATATGGAAGCAAAAGAAGTCTTCACTTGTGGCAGCTCTCATGTGGTGTGTGTGAGTACCTGGTCTGACTCCAGCTGTATGGCTCGGTCGTAGCAGGCGGTGGCGTCCCGAAGCAGACCGATGCTCTCGTGCTCAAGTATCTGTTCCCGTAGCGACGGCTCCTCCCTCCTCAGAGCGTTGACCCCCCTCACTCCGTCGGGCTCATGCATCGCAGCGTACAGCGTCTGCGACAGCAAATTGTTCAAAAGAGTTGCAAACTTCTCTTTCTCACAGTTTTGACAAATTTCATAGGATGAAACCCACCTAAGAGGTTAATGAAGAGAGCAGTTTATGTTCGAGTCACAGTAAGTTCTTAGTCATTTATTTAACAAATAATAATCAACTTCATATCTGACCTGCAGGAAAGTGAGGTGGTCCTGGATGTTCTCTTTGTTTTCTAGGATGTAAGCTTCAAAGTGCATGAGGGCACGAGTATATGCTTTGGATCGTAGAGAGGCCTTGGCCATGACGTCCTGTGGAATACCCTTCAGGAAGGCCACCACACGCTGATAATTCCCACTCTCTGCAATCACACAATTTCAGTTTTCACTTCAGATATTATTAAATCGAACACAGAAAGACTCAGGGAGAGCTTCTTTAACTCTTGCTGTCAGGACTGTGGACTCTGACCTCCAGTCTAAACCCAAATCACAGCATCTCATCTCAAACAGCACTGTGAATATGTACATAACAGAGATGTATGCACACCCACACACACCCTTAAGCATAAACATGCATAAACAGAGTATACATTTCACTTTCAAAAAACATTCATGATTATTTATGAATATTTTTTTCTTCTAATTTCATGGAATGTTTTTCTTGTCACGTCTTGCTGTTATTGCAAAGCCTTGCATTTCACTGCCAATATTGTTTTAGCATTTGACAACTAAAAATTCCTGAATCTTGAAATCATGGAAATTCGTGAACAAAAGTAGAAGTATCTCTGCATTATTTTTACAAAAACGATCAAATCTACTCTCATGTAAGTAATTCTTGATTTGGTTCTCATTGACTTACACACGGGCATCGATTCAACCTACACTGATGAAATACTTTACGTTTGGGAAACTGTCAGTGTCTTGTAGCTCTACAAATACCTCCGATCTTCTGCTCATGCATCAAAAAATAAATAAATAAATAAATAAAAATCTAAAAAAACAACAGCAATGTGTCCAAATGCACAATGCCAATAATCTAGCAAATCTAAATCTAGTCTTTTGGCAAATTTGTGTCTCTTACCATTCAGTTTGGGTTTGGAGTACAGGATGTGGCGACTCCACTGTGTCAGGTGCGACAACATGCTAAACACTGTCTGAGTACTGAGCTGTGATAGGCTGGAGGCCGTCTCCTGGCCACGCCCGCCTCCTCGTCCATCACCCTCTGTCAACACGGCCAGCATCTCCTCTGTTACCTTGAAGAAGACATGATATTACTGAAATGAAACTCCCAAACTAATCCAAAACTAAACTAAAACCACCTGTATTAACTTATTTTGAATGTGCAAGTGATGTAAATGTCCTCACCTCCTGTTGCTCTGCAGGCGTGCAGCCCAGCAGCATGTAGAGCAGAATATGAGACAGCAGGTAGATCGTGACCTTGTAGTCGTGTTTGATGATGAAACTGCAGCATTTGAACACCTTTCCGGCCAGCTCATGTCTCACCTGGAACACATACAATCGGTACCTAACACTTCTGAACTTAAAAGACTAGCTAATGTTGCTCTAGAGAGGCGAGTGTGGTCATTTGATGCTGCTAAATTCAAGGGGAGATCGGTTAACCTTGCTGATCAGGTATCCAGCCCAGGTGGCTGACCAGTCAGAGAACTTGCTGCCTCTGTTGCTGAGGTACACTGGCTTCTTCAGCTTAGACCAGTTGACCTCCTTCTGACTGCTCTTATATCTGCAGGTAAGAGGATAAGAATGAAAAAGAGTTAAAGAGGGAGGGGAGCGAGGAGAAAGGGAGGATAATGAAGAAAAACAACCTTCACTCAATGGATCTTATTCCTTGAATTATGTGTCATTCTATTACAAGACGGGATCTGAGTGCAGATGTACAGTATGTAGGTGTAAACACATACCTGCTGTTGAGGTGAGGCTCCAGTATTTCTTGTATTTGCTCTGGGAATCTTCTCCACAGACGGCGGCCTGATGAGTCAGTTCGACCCTCGCGACACTCAAATATGGATAGCAGCTCCTTTAGTGCACACAAAAACACTCAGATAAACATAAAACAAGACATGGAGCAAAAAGAAGATACACATATCATACATGCTGGATTTGCAAAGTGGGTGCGTGCACACGACTGTGAGGACGTGTTTGCGTGTGCGTACTTGAATTGCATAAGCAGCGGAGTCCTGGGCCCTCACATCATCAGCGTACGCCAGAAATGTTCTGGTCAGTTCGGTCAGTAGATCGTGGGCAAAGTTTGGATCATCAACCCCACTCTGTCAGCGGGTAAAACACACAGGACACTTGTTTACGAGGTGGCAAATAAATTTGATGCTTCTGCGTACAGACTGAAGTATGCTATACAGTGAGTTCATTTTGCTTCAATTCATGCATATTGATAAGATTGAATAGAAGTTTTCCTCAAAAGGGGCAAAATACACCTGCTGTGGTAGCACTTCTCTAAAATATTCAAAATATCCCTTGAGGCTATGTGTCTATGGACAGAAAAGTGTGATAATTTATTTATTTGATCACTAAAATGTACTTTTTACTAACACCTAATCTGAACCCAGAATGGTACCAAAACTTTGAAAAAGTGCTACAAGAAGACTTATGATGTAAACTGGCACTATATAAATACAATTGAATTGAAAAAATCCTCTAAACCTTTAGTAGAGTCAACAATATTTCTGTGAAACTGAAAAGGTGTATGTAAGCACTATCCCATCCATCCATTATCTATACACCGCTTAATCCTCACTAGGGTCGCGGGAGGGGCTGGAGCCTATCCCAGCCGACTTAGGGCAAAGGCAGGGGACACCCTGGACAGGTCACCAGTCTATCACAGGGCTACACTTAGAGACAGACAACCAAGCACACTCACATTCACACCTACGGACAATTTAGAATCACCAATTAACCTCAACATGTTTTTGGACTGTGTGGGAGGAAGCCGGAGAACCCGGAGAGAACCCACGCTGCACGGGGAGAACATGGAGACTCCACGCAGAAAGATTCCGGTGCCCCCACCGGGACGTGAACCGGCGACCTTCTTGCTGCGAGGCAACAGTGCTACCAACTGCGCCACCTTGCAGCCCCACTATCCCATTATCATGTTAATTTTATAATGTACAAGTAATTCCTCGCATTGCTTACCACAAAGGTGTTGCGGTCTCCGTGGGTGTGCGTGTGCGAAAGGTCCAGACGTCCAGGATCCACGGCCCCCAGCTCCCCCAGACACTCCCCACAGAGCAGCCTGGCCTCTGGGGACGAGTCCTGGCAGCCCTTCAGCAGCACTGACACCAGGTTAGAGATGACCGGCTCCACCGCCTCACTCGCACAAACCTGCCGCAGCAGCCACTCCTGCAGTCCACAGCACACAGAGGAGAATATATATAGTTTAAAACATTATGGTAAGTAAAAGGAAACTCCATCAGTAAAAGGTAGCTGACACCTAACAGCAGCAGTGGAGGTGAGCAGCTTCTAGGAGTAAATTTCTGTACATGTGTGGGGGAACTGTGGGGATTTAAAGCTGGATGTTACAGGAAACATGCATACATATTAAAGTTTCATACTAAAAAGCAGGATTATCAGCATTTGTGAACAGATATGTTGAGTTATGTGGTCAAACAGTGTTTTACTTGTATATATTTTATGTGTTTGTGTACCTGCTTGCTGTGCATCATGTCCCTGAGGCTGGTCAAAGCATGGATCCTCACGTCAACGTTCTCATGTTGAACAGCTCTCATGGAAAGCTGCAGTGCTGCGGCCAGGTCACTGCTGCTGGCTGTCAGCTAGAAGAAATAAAACATTTGATGTATCATCTTAAAAATTATCACTGTCGATGATTGTCACCACCTTTTTATCATTATTAACGTCATGACCTTCATACAGACCTTTTTGTAATCCTGCAGAACAGTGTGAATGTCTTTTAGCTCTGGATGGTCCGGCAGGAAGTAAATCTCATGGAGGTAGTCGTTGACTTCTTCCCTGTGACAGATTGATAGAAGGGAGGTGTCAGGAAGAACTACAGTATTACAGTGCTGAACATGACTGCACATCTTTTTCATTAATGGTATAAGCATTTTAAAGGGAATATTCTACAGAAATCCTATATTTTTGTACTCAGTACTTGGACAAAAAAAAAAAAAGAAGTGTATGCTTTGTATACTCAAAATGATGATTTAACATTTTTAAAGCCAGAAAAAGAGGAAAATGCAGTTTAATTTCCCCTTAAGAGGCTTTAATGTTTAATTTCATTTGTCTCTTTGTATGTTACCTGTTATCCAGGATGAGAAAACGGATGATAGCAGCAGTTTCTTTGGGCTGCAGTGGGATCAAGGGGAGTAGTGCAACAATAACATGACTCAGAAGAGGGCCCAGATGCGGAGGCTCCAAGCTTCTCACAAAACACTCCCACGTCCTATCCAGAGGAAATAAAAAAAGATAAAACACAAGAAATCAGAAACACAAGCTTGGAGCTATTTCCAGATCAAGCTTTTTCTTAACGGTGGTCAGGGAGGTGGGCGTGCAATGTCAATTCAACAGAAGCCTTTGAAATTAATTTAAGAAAAAGGTCACGTGTCAGTTTTGACAGTTACAGAAACAACACACTGCCAGGAGGCAATTTATGATGAAATGTGCAAGTGTGCAGCTACTGACTGGCAGCAGAGCAGAGGGAAGTCTTCTCTGTAGCGGAGGCCGGTGCGGAGCGTCGTCATCATCTTCACTCTGACAGAGCTGATGTGCTTGGAGCCCATCAGTCGCATTAGAGCCATCACACTTGTCAGCGCCTGCACAGGGAACGGCCGGAGAGTTTCTAATTAAGCTACATGCAAGCTAAGCAGAGAGTGCAGTGGACTAACAGGGATTTAAAAACACACAGTCATTAAATTTGTCTGTCATTAGTGGGTCACACACCAACTTCTTGCGGTCCTTCTCTCCTGCACTGGAGCTGAGCAGCTGCATGTTGAAGAAGGCGAGAATCCCCAACAGCTTTGGCTGCAAATAGTCGGCCTAGCAGATAAATGTACAAAAGGGAGGAAATGTTAGATTATTATGCTTATAGGTGGACATTGAGTACGAATGTATACAGGACTAGCTGGAATCGTGTCATGTGGAAACTTTCTTTGTTTCCCCATTTATGGAGCTAGAGCTGTGCACAAACTTCTGATCTTGTTTTCAGTGCACACACACAAAACGCACAGCTCGCAAACTGTGGAGGTATTCAGGAAATCTGACTAAAAGTTTCCTGTATAAAAACCGCATACTCCACCCTTATCGATGTTAAAAACAACAGAATGAAATGTTATAAATAAGAGTTTTCAGTTACCTGCATAAAGCTTCATACTTCCTGAATGATTGACTCTTTTCAGAAATAACATATATGTTTGGTTTAAAAAAAAAAGAAAAAAATGTCCCACATGACAAAGGAATATCACAAATTGCTGTCTGACGAGTTTTATAAATGCTTATGTTGTTTGATCAACTGTCAAAAAGCCCAAAAATAAAAACAATATGAATTGGAGCCTGATAGGTACCATGCGCTCTGGAGTGGTGATGTCTCGGGGACCCTGGTAGGGGTCATCATTGGACGCAGAGGAGGCCAGAATGGCCAAACCATTGAAAACCTGCAAATAAACGTAAAACAAACACGTGAGCAAAAACATAGTTTCGAACCACACATGTCAGATCAGGTGATATACCAGGAATTTAAGCAGTTAATAAGAAAAGGAGTGAATACTGACACAGCTTTAATGTTGAAGGACTGCTATGTGTGTTAATGTGTGCGTGGACCTGCTGGTAGTGCTCTCCCAGGCGCAGCAGCAGCTCATTGTGAAGACCCTGGAAATCTTGTCGCAGCAGAGAGCCCAGTTCAATATCTGTCTCACTCTGGGACAACATGAAGGAGAATTACAAATCAGTCTGGTTGCTCAGCATCACTCCATTTATCATGCGGTTGCCAGCACAAGGTTTATAGCGTCTGTCTAAAAAGTATTAATTTGCAATAATGTTCTCGGGCTTTTGTGCACATTAATCAGCACTAATACTAATCCACTAATATTCATTACAGTTTCATTCCAGTAGCCGTGTTGGAATGCATAAATTATACAACACATTTGCATCAATCAGAATTTGAGTGACAATTTCCTGAAGATTCCCAAACATCCTTCATTTTTATTATAAAAACAGTATTTGTATAATATGTTGTGCTAAAGCAGAGTCCTTAAAGAAGCTTTTCTTGTCAGGTGACAAAAGGCTTAATGCATATTAACAACTATTACATGAAACAACTTGATTCTACATCATGTTACCTGTAGTTTTAAGCTACAGACTGCAGCTCTAAACCACAAGTAATGCTATTATTACCTGTAGGTAGTGGAAGGCCCTCTCCAGCTCCTCCTTGGTGCAGGAACAGACCAGATGGCTGAAGATGTATTTGAAGTTGTTGATCAAGATCTCTCTCCTGTTCGCCTTCAACTCATTGGCTAGCGTACGGATGAGGGCGGAGCCTGTCGAGCTCGCCTTCGCTGCCAGGTAGGGAAGCAGCACCTGGAGGGTCCGCTGCATACACGAATATGCAGGAGTAACACAGAAACATACATCACATAATATATTCTTTTATACAGGATCACAGGTAACATACATTATATACACAGCATGTTGTTGTAATGTGTTTGTGTGACTGTACATACAGTGAGGAAACGGTGGAGATCTGGGAAGTCAAAAGCATGTGCGATCTGAGCCAGGATGTCCAGAGCCAGCTCTCTCTGATTGGCCGACTCGCTGCCCTGATCTGGCGTGCTCCGCAGCGCCGACGCATGGCGTGAATGTAGCGACTCCACCAGGAACTGAACACAGAGAAGAAGAAAAAGGCAGACGTTTTACAATGCACAGAATCTAATACAGCTAATGTTAGAGACTGTGGGTGAAAATTTAATAAAAGGTACATCTAAATTTGTCTGCCTTTCCTACAAATCACACATAATAGACACATCAATGTACAGTCACACAAAAAAACACATGTTTAGACCTTATGCTTGAAACAGAATCACAATTATAAAGCAACTGACAAACTGTTACAGTCATAAAAACATATTAAATGGCTTAATGGCCTCAGTCATAACTGAATGAAGACATTATAAGTCTCCCAGCAGCACTTTTTTTTTTTTTTTTAAATTGTAGCACGATTTGTATTAATCTTATTAATTAACTATTATTCTCATTATTACTGTGCAACAGAGGTACTAAAATGTATCCATGTCATATAAATAAATGAAAGGAACGGAAGCAATTTAAATAAAGCAGCATTGACAGGACAATTTTTTTTTTACCTGGCAAATAGGGTTCTTGTACTGACTGAAGAGGGTCTGCAGTTTGAGGCCTTTGGCAGTGGCCAGGGCTCTGATCTCAGTGTACGCAGCTACAGAAACCAGGGACGACTTGGACAGCAGACAGTGGAGAAGACGTAGCAGAGAGAACGACACCAAACTACCCTGAGACGCTCTGACAGAAGAGGAGACAGGGATAGTTTCAACTCCTTTAGGAACAGTAGGATCAAATTACCCTCTATAATTTCTGTGACACAAAAGATTTAAAACCCGGTTGCATCATGTAATGCTGCGCTGAAAAAACAGCATACTACCAAAGTTGTTAATTTCAGAATTACATGCAGATCAAGCAGATCTTTTCTATGTACGCATACACGCAAGTGTATACGACGATAAAAGAAAAGGCATCTCTACCTGCCGATCTCTCCAGTGGTGAGGATGAGAGTGTTGCGCAGGTTGTCATCTCTGCTGAGCTTAGCGTTGTTGAACGCTTCCTTCAGACGTGCAATCATCAGCTGTGGTGGGGAGAAGAAACCCACACATCATCCACCTCCCCATTACTCTCAAAACAGCAAGTATTTACACAAACCAACATTTAACCACACTGACTGACCTTTTTTTTAACTCAGTGAAGAGATTAAATCAAAATTCACATTCAATTGCTTGTTTTGCTCAGTTATCCACAAATTGATAGAATATTTCCAATACTATATTAATAATGACAATTGTGGCTTTTGGTGTCTTCCCACTGAAACGCTCACCTCATTGAAAGGGCCCTGTTCGCAGTTACTTGTTGTCTCTGTCAGCAGGAAGCGCACCGACTGGCTGAACTGTGTTCTGACCACGGGATCCGAATCCTCCATTAGACCAATCAGGGCACAGAGAACTGCCCTGGAGTCACTGTCTCCACCAGTCAGATTCACATGCTGGCAGAGGTGAGGTAGAGCTTCTAGGAAAGCTGGGACAGTGAAATAAATAAGTGATTAAGATCAGTGATTTGTTGCCAAACCGAGATGAAGTTTGAAAAAAAAAAAAATACACATTGAAATTGATTTATCATGACCACACAGCATCATTATACAAGAACAGTAACACAGTACAGAAGTAAATGGAGCATCTTTTCTGCTTTCTGTATGTTGTTAAAGTTCTTTATAGAAGAAAACCTCAAACAAAACCCCTCCTGCGTACCTTGTTTCACACTGCTTGGAGCTTCTGGTCTGAGTAGTGAAAGGAAGGGTTTGACAATAGATGCCCTGAGTGATGGTGCCGCTTTCCCAGAATGCTCTGTTGCAAGGCTGCGGCGAAGGCAGAGGATTTTGGGAAGGCAGGTGGACCCCATGTGGACATCACTGAGCTTGGAGAGCTCGGATTGGATGCAGCTGAGCTGACCAATGGTCCTGGCCAGCTCCTTCTTTACCTGCTCTGAACCGTCTTCTAGCCTGGAACTGAAAATACACAACGTATACCTGAAATCAGTAACGGTGACCGAATGGCATCACAACAAGGAAAAGAGAAAGAAGAAACTTGCAGAGGTATGTGAGTTTACATACAGCAGAGTACTGCCGATGAGCTTGTGGTGTGCGTTTCCCAGGTGGTGAAGAAGAATGGGGAAGGCCCTGACTGCTGCCGCTCTCACACCCTCATCCTGACTCTCCAGCGCCTTTGAAAACACAAATACACGCCACGGCTCGCACACACGGCGATGTAGAAAGGCCTGCAGCGACACACAGTCTGCCAGGACCTCAGGAGCTAGGACAAACATACAAGGCTTGATGTCAATCCCAAAGTTTTCACAGTACTGTCATGGCTTGACAAAATCAGTTATCTTGCAACTTTGCAACATTATTAGTATAAGCCAAAAATATTGAGGCTTTAATATAAATAAAAATGCATGTCGCAGGTGCAGTGCTTCAACGTCAAGCTAAAAATGTCAACTTTGACGTGACAGGAGTACTCACAGTAACAGAAGCTGAGTCTCTGAGCCAAGGCAGGCAGCCAGGAGGGAAACCCTGAACTCCTGAAGGCTGGGAGAGACGTGTTGTCACACACCCAGGGAAGTGACAGCAGAGCACACACTCGCCGCTGGAGTCCGTCGTCACTCTGGCTGCTCACTACATGCACAGATTAAAAAAAAAACAAAAAAAACAGATGCTTGTTGTCTAAATGAGGTGCTTTGGGCTTGATTTCCTCCAGAAACTTTAGAGTAAACACAATAAATGATGAAAAATAACAATATGCTTATATGGTGACATAGGATCCATTAATAAAACAAAATCAAAGTCATCAGAGCAGCATGTAGGGTATTTTTATCCTTACTTGTCAAATACAGTAGAGAGTCAAGGACAGTGACAGTGGACTGGACAGCAGACTGAAAGTAGCTCTGGTCCGAGACAGATTGAGAGCCTCCTTGTAACACTGACTGACAGCTCGTCAGGATCCTGCCCAAAGTCTCAGTCGGCACCCAGAGGAGAGGAGACACACTGCTAACAAAGAAAAAGTGATAGAATCAGAATATGCCGTTAATCCTTGTGTGAGTCATCTGGCAAAACTGTGGCCAGTAAAGTCAGAAATTCTTACAGTCTGTTAATCGACAAAATAGAAAATACTACGAAGTCAGTTTTTCCTGTGTGAGACAGAAAAACAAAAAAGGGCAAGAGCTAGAATGTCAGCACGTGCATATGTTTGTGTCTTACCTGATGGGAGCGGAGCAGAGGGCTGCCAGGTGGAGGATGAGGGCCAAACCCTGCAGTGCAGAAAGAGTCTTGGTGCTCTCAGGTTCAGTCGAGTCTGAGTTTAAAAGCGTCAGCAGCTCCTCCAGTCGACCGTTCAACACGGCCCAAACCTCGCTTCGAACCCGCATGTCCACCTCCTCACTAAAGATACAGACACACATAACCATTTAAACGTCAAGGTTTTGTGGGCGACCTGATGGCCAGGTGCTGAGGGTACATGCTGCATGAGCGCTAATATACAAGCCTCCAATTTTAACTCCATTATGTCAGTCAATAAAGGAACAAAAACAAAAACCGACAAAAAAATGTAGATTTTACATTAAAGCTGCCATATTGATTTATGTAAATGTACATTACTCTTATGCTTGATAACAACTCTTTTTCAGCTAATTTTTATGACTTTTTTAAATGCACATTAGCTGATTTCAGTGGTCAAAATCCACATAAGTTCAAATTCTCTCATCACGACGCTCCTTTCCACACAACTGAGAAACCTACTAAAGCTCTACAAACACTCTTGTTTACTGGAACCAGGTGACTGTAAAAGAGCATTTATAAAGAAAACACGTACGTTTCTACAGAAACTGAAAAATAGTTGAGATCATCACTGACACTTAGCCAGAAATAACAACAATAAAAACTTTTAAATCAACCTTTTTTATGTGTAGGAAACATGAAATCACAAAAG
>NW_007577912.1:620733-650464 GCF_000690725.1 Stegastes partitus
AGTATTGACTGCAATTCCTCAACTTCAGGTGCAATACTGTTAATGTAATTTAAACTGTTTCCTAATTTACTACTTGGTCTATGTCTCTTTTCATAGTACTTGTTATTTACGTAGTACTTTTATACTTTTGTTTTACAGATTTTATTTAAAATTTCTTAGATTAGATTTCAAAATTTATTCTTATTCTTGTCTTGTTGTTGTTGTTGTTGTTGTTGTTGTTGTTGTGTACCAGTCTCATTGACCACACCAAATTCTTTGTGTGTGAAAGCTCACTTGGCAATAAAGCTTTGCTGATTGAGACTCTGACTAAGTGTACATATTGGAATATTTAAGCTTCCTAAAAGTTTTTCCTGTTTTTACTTTTACATTTCTACCGTCTGACAGAGATAAACACAACAGAGAAACTTTTGACATCCTTCTAACACCAGTGAAAGAATAACTGAACAAGTGGCCTCATGTATTAAACGCTATGAAATTATAAAATGCAATATAGTGTATTTCTGCACCTTCAATTCAGAAGACTGGTGTACTAATAATAACTGATCCTTTACTGAATGTTCATGAACTTACACTGATGATGTCTTTTGTGCTTTCTTGACTAAACTGTTGGCAGATTTGCAGGATTTCTTGGCAGCAGTCTCTCCATCTTCTGCCTCCTGCATCACGATAGCCATCTCAGCCTTCAGCGCAGCTTGGAGAAACCCCTCTGCACACTGCAACACACAAGATCGACAGTTATTGTAAAGAGGGCAAAAGTAAAAAGATGCAAAGCTAAGATCACCAGAAGAGAATCGTACTTCAGCTTGACTTTCTGTCCCCACAGTGCACGCCAGTGTCCTGCAAACGTCTGTGACCCGCTGCCTCCTCAGAAACGCAGCACTGTCGTAAACTGGGGCAGCAGATAGCGCGAAGCTGAAGATGAGGCAGAGAGATTCGGTAACTTCTGCCCCTAACTTGAAACCTGCTCCTCCAAGAGTGCAAACACATTCAAAGATCTGTGAGAGACAGATGGGCTCAAAGTGCGAGTGAGAAACATAAGGTGACTGAAACACGCAGCGGGTCAGGTTTAGCAGCTCTCCTTCATAGGGTTCCTTCTCATTTGAATTTGCTGAGGCTGTGTAGGAGTGAGTTTCCAGTAACTGAAAGTAGGCCGTGAAGAACTCGTGGCCCTGCATCTCAGGAAACTCCCTGAGCTCCACCAGTTTTCTCAGCGTCACCATGGAGAGCTTCTTCAGCCTGGTGTTGCCGTTGGACAGGATGGAACACGCCGTTTCCCAGACTATACTCAGGTCACGACAGGACACGACTCCTCTCAGGGCGTCAGTTATGATACCGAGCGTCACGGCAGTCAGCGACTCCAAGGCAGCAGGTGAGGACAGCACAAGAGGTGAAGGGGTGAGGTACGAGGAGGCACACGTGGGGGAGAAACTGAAGCACTCCAGCGTTACAGGCCATCGGTTCTGCGTGTGGATACCCAAAGCATGTCCCTGTCCGGCCAGCATGGCGATATGAGTGTACAAGATGTTGCTGAGGTCCTGGGCCAGGTCTATGAGCTCCTGAGTCAGACGACTGAAGATGAACGGCGCTCTGACTCTCAGAGTGTGAAGCAAAGAGCACAACACCGCAGAGACCTGTCCGTGGATGACGTCACATCCTGGAGCTGCTGCTACACGAAGCAAACGCACCGCCACCCACTTACTGAAGTCTGAAATCAAGAGGAGAAATCAGAGGAGAAAGGAAAGAGAAACACACAACTAAATATGCTTTGATTTTTTTTTTTTAAATCTCTGAAATCTTTTTGCAGTTTTTTGGCAAACATCTCCTACCAGTACAGCTCTGTGTGGTGTCTGGGTACTCGGCAGGCTGGCAGGCAGGGTTGGCAAACATCAGAGACGAGGATTTGACTATATGCTGCACAAAGTCTAGCAGCATCACACAGGCCGGCTCTGAACTGGACTTCTTATGTAGCCCGAGAGCAACTGAAAAGAGAAAAAAAAAAAAGAAAAAAGAACAGTCAATGATTAGTTGAAAAAAACAAGATCACAATCTGGGAATTAGAGAATTAGAAACCTTCCCTGTTATGCTAAAAAAGTTAGAAGAAAGAGAAAACACACATTTCTGCTTCCCCCTTCTTTGTGAAATATGAGATCAATTTTGATCATAGTCCAAATGTATGCGCTGTTTCTTTTTTGCCCCTTTGTCCTCTTTTAAATTAGATTCATCATATTCACTTTATTTGAATTACATCATACTTTACGCTTTGGCAATGTTGTTAACCTGATATTCATGCCAATAAAGCACATTGAATTGCATGCATTTTCATACCTAACTTGGAGCACTGAGGTTAACCAACCAGATGCTTTTGGATATTCCAAAGTCCAGGCGCAATAAAAGAGGCTTTGCAGTGGCCACCCTTAATCTTTGGAACAGTTTCCCTTTTTATGTGAGAACTGCTCGGACTTTGGAAACTTTAAAGTCAGTGCTTAAGACCCACCTCCTTTTGTTGACATTCGATTCAAATAGAGTTTGACACCCTGACTTCACCTCTTGTTGGGATTGAATTTTTTGATTATTTTTCACCTCATTACTATCACTCAGAGGTGTCCTTGTGTCCTGGTTTTAATTGCGTTTTACATAATGCTACTTTAGCTGCAACGTGGCTCGCCAGTTCGTGTCCTGGTGAGGACACTGGAATCTTTCTGCATTGAGTTTGCATGTTCTCCCCGTGCAGCGTGGGTTCTCTCCGGGTTCTCCGGCTTCCTCCCACACAGTCCAAAAACATGTTGAGGTTAATTGGTGATTCTAAATTGTCCGTAGGTTTGAATGTGAGTGTTCTTGGTTGTCTGTCTCTAAGTGTAGCCCTGTGATAGACTGGTGACCTGTCCAGGTGAACCTGCCTTCACCCTGAGTCAGCTGGAATAGACTCCAGCCCCCCATGACCCTAGTGAGGATTAAGCGGTGTATAGATAATAGATGGATGGACAATGCTACTTTAACATTATAGCATTTTGTTTTGACTTCTGTTGCTTTTGTATTTCCCAACAAATATCGTGCATTGCATATCATTTGCAGGGAACAACTGTGGGAGGTGAAAGGGACCTAAACTTCATATGGACATTAGAATGAGTGCATTAGTGACATTTTAACCCATAATCTGTTACATCTGCACCAGCACTGGCAAGACGAGTCAAGCAGGCATATTAGACAGTGTCAACCAGTAAGCTTTGACTTAATGCGGTACTGTCAGGGGTTTCTATCATTGTGAGCACCTTCTCTATGTGCTGACATTGTCTACTTACCGACATCCACATCTGTCAGGATCCTGTCAATGAACTGGCAGAGGATCTGTCTTGGTTTCTGCACCGCCTGGTCGTACTCAGCAGCGCTGGCACTGACAATACCAACATAATGTTCCGTTATTAGTGGATAGATGAAGTGGAAAACCCTTTTTGTTTACTACAATAAGTCGCTGACACAAAAAAAACCACTTCAACAGAAATTATTCACACTGTTGACAGTTTAGCTTTAGCTTGTAACTCACCTAGCTAGCTCCTGAAGAGCCGGTATCATCGCGGACATCTCCAGACCTTCCATTTTTGCAACTACTCGGCGTGTCGCTGTTTAAACAACTTCAGGACATTAACATGAAGGACTTTTTAATAAATAATTTTAACCAGAACAAACACACCTCCACGTTCCGTCCATCCTGTCAAGTGTTTCGAAAACTTTCGCTCCAAAATGACGTTTTTTGTTGTGGTACGGCAGACAGTGAGGGTCAAAACACCCAAAGACAAACGGGAAGCGCAAACTGCTCCCCCTATAGGAGCTTTTGGTAATTACTGATCTTAACAGCATATTCATTTTTTAAAATGTACTTGTTGTGCACACACGGTATTGTGGTGCTTTTTGTGACAGCTTTCTTTAATGTATTTTTTGTTAAATTGTGTATTTCTGAATTTGAGTATGTTGCAAAATGACTTCATCGTGGAAGAAAAGAAAAGAAACTTGGTCTGTAATCATAATTCACTTTGCAGCTTTTTGAAACAACAGAAACATAGCAAATGCTCCCCTACTGCGGTCCTAAAAAGGCACTAGACTAAAAATATAAAATAATTTTAAATATAAGATACAAATACTTCTACATGATTAAGAAATCATGACCTAATTCTCTTGCTTGTCAGTTGCTTCTCAACTTTGAAAAAGATATTTTTACAGTTTATGGCTATATCATGGCTTCAAGTACTTTTTGTTAGCCAGGATATTTGGTCTAGTAAATAATATTGTATGTGCATTATATATGAGACAACCTTAGATTGAATATTAAGATTAGTCAGGTATATTTGTATTATATAATGTTGTAGGGCAGGGGTGTCCAATCCTGGTCCTCGAGGGCCACAGAGGTTTCCCTCTTCCAACACACCTGATTCAAATCATCAGGATCGTTATCAGGCTTCTGCAGAGCTTGATGACGATCCTGGTCATTTGAATCAGGTGTGTTGGAAGAGGGAAACATCTAAAACATGCAGGATTGTGGCCCTCGAGGACCAGGATTGAACACCCCTGTTGTAGGGTCTTCACTGTAATCTGATTTAGGCAGATACATTTATATACAAAATAATACTGCCTTTTACTTAATATTAGTCAGAAAAATATGTTTCATAAATAATATTGAGAGGATTGAATTACATTTTTATAATATATAATATTTTCAAGTCTTTAACCTTAATATTTTTATGACAAATAATTTAGTATAATAATCGTGCCTTTGTATAACAATAATAATAATAATTATGTTGTAGTGCCATAGCCTTAATATTTAAGTTATCCATAATGATTTTTAAAATAAATAATATTGCAGGTCTTATGTATTTAAATTACTCAGGTAAATATATACACAAAACAATTTAGCCTTTAACTTAATATCTGAATTAGTTAGGTATATTTGCCTGATAAATAATATTCTTCGGTTTTAACTTCAATATATAAATTAGGCAGATACATTTACATAATAAATCATATTTTAGGATCTTACAGTTAAGATTTTAACTTTTTAAGTGGATCTGTAACAAACTTATGTCTCTTTTGGAAAGAAATTTGGTGCAATGCTCTTGTAAATGTTCTGTATCAATAACAGTGACTTCACATTATGTACTATATACTTTAATCAAGCTAGTTTCACCTGTGAAAGTCTTAAAATAGACAAAACACACACACTCACACACATGCACGGTTTTTCATCACCTTTAATGGAATCTTTTCAATAATTAAATAGCAATATTTAATGCACAACATTTACAGACTTAAAGTGTTTGCTGAAAGAGTGTTTGCTATGTCTTCTATCATATCACAGAAGAAGTAAATAGAATAGTAATATCTTATTAAATATAATAAAGCAAAGAACAATTAGAAGCTTGTTCTGTAAAATCACATAAATAAATGCTCTGCTGATGAGAAAAGATTTTTAGGTAAAGTTTACAGTTTTTAAAAGAACAACAGAATGCCTCGTTCTGTCTGGTGATTACCACAAAGTTATATGTCAAAGAAAAAGATGATTACAATGATAATAAAGGATGAAAAAAAAAAGAAATGATATGCATATTGGTTGTTTTTCTTTAGGTTTGTTCATGTCTGTTTTAGCGGTCGGCCTTTTTCATTCCATGACCCATGAGGCAGGCGAACAGCGTCAACACCATCTTGGGATTCACCTCCACCAAATCATCGGGCAGAGCGTAGACACGAGCGCCGATCTTACGAGCCAACGAGATTGCATACCTGAGAGGGGAACAGGAGGAGGAGAGAGAAGTCAGGGGACGATGACAGAGTAACATAGTCATGGGAAAGAATAGTCCAGATTGTGTCTTTTACTTGGCATTGTTGTGTTTATCATCGTCGCTCATTCCTTTTCTGTCTCCTTTCTTCACCATGTCCCACTTGACTGAACCGGGAGCGATGACGTCGATCAGGTCAAACACTGGCAGACTGGTGCTGATCAGCTGGTCCTGCACAAACCAAAGAAACAGGGTTTAATGCACATTTAGTGATATCATGTTTTTGTTTTTTTTCCCCCCACACTTACACACACACACACACACACACACACACAAACCTTGAAGCTGTTGATCTGTGTTTTCTTCTGTTTCTGGCTCAGCATGGTGTTGACCCAGTCCAGGATGATCTGATCTCCGACCCTCTCTCCAGTGCCCAGATCTGACAAAACCATAACTGTGTACCTGAAGGACAACGAACAAGACAAATAACTGAATCCGTACAAGCAGCAGCTGAAAAGAAAAAGACCAAAACAATACACGACAGCTCATCTGCTCATACCTCCTCATCAGCTGCCAGACCAGTGACAGGGTGTGCAGAGGACTCCCTTCATTTATGTTTTGTCCTCCAATTCCAACCAGAGAGAACTGAGCTACCTCCCTGCCCAGCTCCACTGCATAGTTACAGTTCTCCAGCTAGGGTAGAAGACAAAAAAACTTTACTTTTGTTATCCAAGGAACACACTTTTCTTGCGGTCACAGGCATTGTTTGCGTACAGCACCTTCTTCATGTTTTTCCCCAGGACGGGATAAGGAGGACGGTTCACTCTCTTCCAGTTCACATCCACATTGACCTTTTCATAAAGCTGCAGAATCACCAGAGCATCACACAGGTCCCTGCAAACAACAATGACACACAATAACAACAGCAAAAAATTAAAAAAATATATCACACCAGTTTATTCAATTGGTATTATTTGGCAGAGGAGAAATCAGATTTTCTTCTTGGAACTAGGAAGTATGGTTAAAAGCTAACATTTAGTTTGATTTTAAATTTAATCCCACTATGTTACAGACTCTGTGTAATGGCATTTAAGGCAAAGAAATAGATGCATCAATTGTATATTTAGTATTTCCAGAGTAGATTTCCAATATAAGGAGAATGTACTGAAATGACAGTCTTTCAAATCACCCGTTTTGGTGTTGAAACAAAGTTGTTGTTTTTTTTAAAGTTATTTTTTTGATAGCACAGTGAGAGAGACAGGAAAGTGGGGGAGAACATGTGGGAAAGGGCCATGAGCGGGATTCGAACTCATGACCTTCACATCGGGACTGCAGCCCTGTACGTAGGACACCAGCTCAACCAGGTGAGCGACAGCGGCATGTTGAAATGAACTTTTGCTGCTCCAAGTGGAACCAGTTACAAAAAACAATCAAACTCAGTGTATTTATATCTGTATCTTCTTTTAAAAATATGGTGAAGCAGCTTTTTATCGAGTCCTGTACCTGCTTTTAGTGTATTTTATCTTCAAAGACTTTTATTGTCACGTTTTGTTTGTGTATTCTTTTCTTATGGATGTATTGTATTTTCTGCTCTGTGCTGCCTCTTGGCCAGGCCGTTATTGTAAATGAGAACCTGTTCTCAATTAACCTACCTGGTTAAATAAAGGAAAAATCAAAAAATAAAAATAAAAGTGCAGTATTTTATTTTTTTTAAAAGTAGCTACATTGTCATACATGATGCTTAAAATAAAACAACGTAATATCTGTCCTCTAAACTTCAGCTTAGGTAAAGGGAAGGGGAAAATATTGCAGGCCAGTATATATGTATTTACAAGTCATTGTATTCGGTAAACCTGTGACATCTATTGCAATCCAATACAAAAGCACTGACATACTTTTTCTTCATTTTCAGTTTTTCTTTACTGTTTATAGAGTTGCTACTGTTCAGCCTGTATGTATGCTGCACATATCTCATAGTGTTGATACTGTTTGCTCTGTTCATAGTGTGTATGCAGTTTATACCACTTTACACTCAGCGTATTAGGAGGAAAGCTTAAAGTACTGATGAAAGTATGTACAGAAAACAGAAATTGCAGCAAGAGCCTTATGTAAGGCACCAAACTTTCTACTCAATAAAAATGACCGTGACACTAACAATGATTACGACCTGTATGTATGCGTCACCTTTTAAAAGCAAAGTTAGAAAGTGTGTAAGTATCATCTAAAACTATGAACACACCGCCCCTATCTCCATTCATACAGCCACTTCTGTATCATTAGCTATCGTTAGAAATCTTAAGGTGACTCACACTCACATATAACTGAGGGCATACCTGTAAAGATAGTTGACATGTGGAGAGACGCCAAGAGAGTTCATCCAGTTGCGAAAGGTTTTCTCTTCTTTGGTCTCTGTTGGAGAGACGCAAAGATGCCATAAACATTATCACGTTGTCTACCAGCTGTTTGGCCACATGTGCCACGCCTCGAAACACTCTTCTTCTTGGACTTTTTATTGGTGTATGACTTGTGTGACAAGCAATGAATGTGTTTCATCCACATATGCTGAACGTGTGATGTTGAAGCATAGCGAGAGAGGCATCTCACCCTCGACGTGAACCGTCTCGATGCCATTGAAGTGACTCTTTTGCAGTCCAGGATGCATGTTGTACATGTTCGCCACGAAGGCCATGTTCAGTTTGCTGTTTCCAGATGTGACGTCCAGAGCAGAAACAAACTGCCTGCAGTCCAGTTTGGCCGCCTGCTGCAGCATCAGCTCAGCTCTGTGCTCCAAATTCCTCTCCTTCACATATACACAAACACATACGTCTGTAAAAATCACGCCAGAATCTAATAACATACGCTCTATCTGCAGAATAATGACAGATATGTAAACAAATCATTACATTTGGAAGCTATGTGACCACTAATTCACCACTGAAATCAAACACAGATTCTATCAGGTTTCATCAGTGAACTGTGCACAATTTTCAGCTTCACATTTTCCTCATGTTAATTTCTCGCTGTGATTTGAAAGCTTTACCAAAACAAAGTGACTCACATTGAGGCCATTCATGTCAATTTGGACTCTTCTGAATCCATGCACTTCTTCTGAGGCGATCTGGCTCAGCAGGTAGAAGTAGGCCCGCGAGTCCTTCAGTGGCACAGACACAGACAGAGTTACACTCACGTCTTTTTATAATTAATGTTTGTATTTGTGTGTGTGTGTGATCTGCGTGGCACCTTGATGTCATCACTGAAGTTGCTAATGGTGTCTGTCCCGGCGTTGCGTAGATGATGGTTGACCCAACGGAGCAGCAGCTCCTCCGGTGACAGAGACAACAGATCGTCCAGTTCTTCTCCATGTAACAGGAGGCTGATCAGACCTGGAGACACAGAACTGCTGTTAGTTTGCTATTAAAGCAAAAGAGATTAAATGGATCCAAAAAATGGATTTATGCCTTGTGACAGTAAAACTCTCCATTAAAATGAACAGAGTTTAAGGTTTCGTGGGAAGAATTGAGAACATCTGTGTTGAATTGTAAACGCAAAAGAGCTGATGTACATTCATTGATTAGGAAACAAGTTTGATAAACAGTTAAGTTCAAATCTTAAGGACATCTTAAGTGTTATTAATGTACAACATTTGTAACACATTTGTACATCATTTGCACGTTCTGTTCTTTTGCACATTTCTGTATCTCTCTCATATATTCTTAGAAATTTGTTGTCTTTTTCTATATTATATTTTCTACATTTTTATCTTACTTTATTTTACCTACATTTCATACCCTACCCTAATATTCTGTGTAGTCTTTTTACTTGTTTACCCCGTTGTTGAATATTGCTGCTGAATACAACTGAATTTCTCTCTGGGATTAATAAAGTCAGTCTAAGTTCACAAAAGCTACCTTCTCCTCATCTGAACACACACACTCAGATGCATCAGAGCTGACATGAATAGTTGCTCAGTTTATTAGCAGAAATATTCTCATGTTTAAGCGCAAATGGCACACAGTCACTGATTACAGTAATGCTTTGCCGCTTGTGTTTATCTTATGTGATAAACTTATGTAAATTGAAGATATGTGAACGTGTAGATACCACAGTGGCTTCTCGGACTTTGTGATAAGCATCTTCATCGTTATCTAACAACTGTTTAAGACAAAAAAAAATGATAACAAGCAAATTAATCGATACAGGGGTTAAAGTCCCCAGAATATACAGTAACTGCTTTATCGAACACCATAAGATAATTGCATCAAAGCTAAAGGACATCTTAATAATAATAACTAATCAGATTTATATAGCACTTTGCTAGCTCAAAGACGCTTGACACTGTCAATTATTCATTCACATACATTCATTCTGGTAGTGATAAGGTACGACTGTAGCCACAGCTGCCCCAGAGGCGTGGCCTTGAGCAATCCATTCATACGCATTCACACCAGGCAAGGTGGATGAGGCGTCTTGCCCAAGGACACAACGACCATGAAACAGGTTACGGGGCGGAATCGAACCGCCGACCTTTGAATCATTCACCGACTCACTCTATCACCTGAGCCACAGACGCCGCCTTAAATGTTATGAATGTGGAACATTTGTCTAAATGCAGCAAAAAAGAAAAAACAACAACACTGGGCTCAAATGTGATCACAAATACCCACTAACTAACTAACTAACTAACTAACTAACTAACATGCTAGACAGAAATAAGCTTAAGCTGGTTGCTATCGCTGTTCTTTTTGTTTGAATGTTTCCTATTTAAAATAGTCTTTTTTCTCAATTGTTACTTTGTTCAAAAATCCTCCCAAACAAACCCTAAATTATAAAATTTAGTTTAAAGAATGTAAAAGTGGACACCTGCGTAGCAGTCAAGGTTTTCCCTCACACACATTCCCCCACTGTTTCCACATACATGTACGTAAGGAGGAGGTTGTAGAAGTTATTAAATTACTGCTGATACTGTCTGATAACAATGAAAACTAAAAAAAAAAAAAATCTTTACTTTATTTTCATTGATTTATGTTACCTACAGTAAGATGATAAATTGTTTTTCTGCTGCAGTGAAACATTTATGCTCAAGATCTAAAATTGCTTGTGTTGATTCTTATTTCAAATCTCTCGTTGTATAAGTCATGACACCGATATTCAGAACAGGTGCTGCATTCCAAATGGTTAGTAGTTTAACTATGAAGTTAATGTGTGTGTGTGTGTGTGTGTGTGTGTGTGTGTGTGTGTGTGCGCTGACCTTCATTCCTGCTGATTTTTATATCAGCAAAGAGGCCGACCTTGATAATCTGCCAGATCATTCCCAGGACCAGATGAGGTTTCCCGGCCATCAGATCATGAGCGTCGATGCTCACCACCGTGCAGCCGATCGCTGAGGCTGAGTTCAAGGCCAAGACCACATTATCCTACAAATGTATAATATTTTAAATCAGCGTGTTTATGTGTGATCAAAGTTGTGTCAAACAGCAGCATTTCTGTTCAGGAAAACTACAGCCTGACTCCACCAAATAATAACTAACCTATTAGAAATCAAACACAGGGCTGTAAACTCGTTAATGCTGAACATGAATGTCGATTAATGGCATTGAGTTAAAAAAAACAAACAAATGAAGGTCAAACATGTAAGACTGCACTTTTTAAAAATTTACTTCCCCACCAAACATGAAATTGCCGAATCACAGTAGATATAAAACAGATACGAAAAAAGCAGAATATGCAGTAAAACAAAGTTAATATATTACAGGCTCTTTTTGCAAAGTCCAACATCACTGAACAACTAATCTTTTCAGATCTAGACGTTTACTGCCTACAGTATGACTTTCTTAGCTGGCATCCGGATGTATAGTCCCAGAAAACTACAGATTAGCAGTTTGCTTAATGGATAGCCCCCCATTTAATTCATTTTTTAATAAGCTAAGTTGTAGTTTACACTGTGACAATCCTTTTTACAATTTTACATGTTGACTTTTTGTTTTTTTCCCAAATTGCAATTAATTCTACTGTCGTTATATGTGCTTTTGTAACATATGCTTCTAAGAAAAGTGCAAGTTGAGGGCATTGATACCACTCTCATATGAGACAAGATAAGATCAGCGATTATTAATCCTACAGCGGGGAACTTTGCAGTGTTACATCAGCAAAAAGGAATAGCGCAAATGTGTGGGTAGCATCAGCAGAAAATAAAAATCCACTAGAAATATAAAGTATTGTTGATATTGTACAGAATTTTTTTGTGGAAAATCAGATATTGCACTGGTTCCTCTGGATGTGGAAAATAAGTTTTGCAAATATCTATATATTGAAAAACAACGGCCTTCCATGAGCAGAAATACTCCTCAGCATAAAGCAGCTAGACTAGCGCTTACCAACGATTCTTTAAAAAAAATTCACGTAGCAGCACCTTTAAAGATCATAAATGAGCAAGTCTATCATATTAATTTAAGTTGCAACACTAACATGATGATAATAATCTGCTGTGTGATGTTTAAAGCTGTAGACAGTCTCACTGTTTTCTCGTACCTATGCTAAGCTAAGCTAACCAACTGTTATATTAGTGGTGAAGATCTTATTCGCTAACTCTTGCCTTAATACATGTGTGCCCACAAGAGTTATAGTCTTTAACAAACAGTATTTGCTAAACATAGGTGCTATGGATTTACTAAACTCCCAAAAACCTGCTGATTGCTTGGTGGTTAGAAAAGTTTCTGGGTTAGAACCTGTGAGTCGACTGGGCCTTTCTGTTGCTGGGTTCCTCCCACAGGCCAAAGACATGCATGCAAGGTGAACTGACGAGCCAAAATGGACGACAGGTGCGAGTGTGAGCATGCACAGTTGCCTCCTGTGATCCTCTGAAGGATGAAGTTCATATAGCTAATGGATGGATGAAACTCTGCTACTTACTCTCATCGTGAAGGTGGTGAGCTTCTTGGTGTTGATGACTCTTTCGTCGATTGTTTCGGGCTGAGAGAGGTTGATCATCTTGCTGGAGGAAAGTGCAAGCAGATAAAAAACTAAGTAAGTCGGTGAAATTACAGCCGATTGAATAACCTCTATCATGAAGTGAAACGCCTGAATCCAAGTGAGCATGGTGGATAAGTGAACCACTATAAAACTGCAATAAAACACGATCACACCATTCTCACTTTAACCTTTGTTACCACATAAAAATCAAAAAACTGTTAGCCTCACTGTGCCAGTCAGCACAGTGTGTGAAGCGTGTGTGTTCTACCATAGCAGGATGCCATCGCGGACAGAGGAGAAGAGGCTGTCATCGTCTGGGTTCATGGGCAGCAGATGTTCGCAGTCTGGATCTTTTGCCAAAGATTTGTTGATCCACTTCACAAAAGCTACCTTCTCCTCATCTGAACACACACATTCAGATGCATCAGAGCTGACATGGATAGTTGCTCAGTTTATTAGCAGACTGCAAATATTCTCATGTTCAAGCTCAAATGGCACACAGTCAGATTCCAGTCATGCTTTGCCGCTTGTGTCTATCTTATGTGATAAACTTAATTTAAGATATGTGAACGTGTAGATACCACAGTGGCTTCTTGGACATTGTGATAAGCATCTTCATCGTTATCTAACAACTGTTTAAGACAAAACAAAATGATAATAAGTAAATTAATCAATACAGGGGTTAAAGTCCCCAGAATATACAGTAAATACTTTATCGAACACCATAAGATAGTTGCATCAAAGCTAAAGGACATCTGAAGTGTTATTAATGTACAACATTTGTGAAAACTCAGCAAGAATTACAGCTGCTGAAAAACACATTCATAAACACCTACAGCGACATTATAGTTTGTTATTGACAATTTATTAACTGTTAACTTATATACTGAACAGAGAGACTTGGCGAAAAGCATTCAAAAATGAACATGAGTTTAATTAACTTCATTTAAACAAATATTGCATGACATTAATCTGATCACCAACCTGCTTCAGTTTATTCAAACAACTAAACGTCCTTTCTTCCATCATAGATTATGGTATTTCCAGAAGAGTTAAATACAATGAATTACTCCAGCTGCACAATGAAAAGGTTTTGACCTGTTTCACAAGGTGCATCCATATATATACATATATACATATGTGTGTTCCATCAGATCCTGTGACCTCCAACTTTCCACTGTTGTAGACCTTATTACATATTTTATTGTATTAGTGAAAATTATGCAAATAAAATATCTGTCACAACTTTTAATTGTGGATGACTGACCACAAAAACCCTGAAAATAGGCTAAAAAAATATTACATTTTTTAGTCTATTTTAATTCTGTGCCGGCATTCTGTATTTTTTTTTTCTCTTAAGATCTGTTTTTGCCTTTCTTAGACAGTTGATAATGAACAGGGAGAAAGGAAAAGGCTAGAATTGAACCAGAGATGTTACAAATATGCAAAATGTATGTCATAGTCTGTATGACTGGACCCAATCAGCTCCAGCAACATGCATGTAACACTGTGAATTTATAGCATGTGATATAGTATGGAAACAATAATAAAACTGGATATTCAATGCACGGACCGGTCACAGAACACAACGTCACACTAAGGGAAATTGGCACAGCTTGGGAAATGTGCAAAAGCAGAATATTTTTTATATCCGGATGCTTCAAGGAGTCTGTACGGTGTCCGAAAACACTTCTACCATATTGGAAGCTTTTCATTTTTTAGTAAACCAGATGCTTAGTTGTGTGGCAAACTAGAAGTAATCATCACATAATGTGTATTCTCTCTTACCACGGTAGGAGTGCTGTGTTCCCTCGTTGGAGATCCTTGACAGTCCTCCAAAGGAGCAGATCCCATCTCTCCTGGTGATGCTTTTCCTAAATGTCTCACTGAGCTGTTTGCTCTTCAGTTCTTGATAGATCTGACCACAAACAGACTGTGTTACTTGGCGCCTGCATGGCTGGATGGATAAAGTTTGCGCATTTATCTGGACTTACTCCGACAAATTCCTCAAAGCTGATCTTCTCGTCCTTGTTTGTGTCTCCGGCGACGAAGGTCTCGATGATGTCTCTCACCTGGTAGCCCGGCAGGTAGAAGCTGGCCTCCCTGAACAGCTCATGAAGCTCATAGTCACTCACGTAGCCGCTGTTATCGATGTCTGGAGATAGACACACAAAGAAATGTACACACATATACAGTAAGTCAGTTTGCTTCATCAATAACAAATGGATTAGGCTAATATTTACTGGTGAATACAGCCCATATGATGAAACGGAGAGCAAACAAAAGTCATTTTGTCATATAGAAAGAAGAGAGTCTTGGTTTGGACGTCACTACTTCAGTTAATACAGTTATCGGCTTTTAGTTGGAATCGTTTTTGAAAGAACTCAACTTTTTACACCAAGATAAACAATCAGTCATTATCATTATTGGAAACTTTCTCCTCCATACAAGCTCAAGTTTCCTGTGGACGAATATTACATTTTTAGATGCTTGGCTGTTCCCAGGTTTGTTCGGCTTTTGAACCAACATCTTTTTCTTTTCACAAGCTATTATAATGTCAGTTGTCTGGGATTTTTGTCTTATTCATTTGAAGGATTTCTTTTACAGGCCCGATGGTACCACTGTGTCCAATATCGCACACGTACGTTAATAAAACTGGAAATTTCAATCAAATTAGACAGAAATTAGAAAAAATATGTTCCTTATTAGCCATAAAACAAACACAAATGGTCAGCATGTGCTTAAAGAAACCAAATGTAAAGCCACACTAGATCTAAAATATACAAAAACTCTATTGTGCCACATTGGAATGGAGTAGAAAAATCCTATTAGATCATTAGACACCATTTTGCAATATCGTAGTGGAGTTAGAGATTAAACAAAGTGCCATATTTGATCCAAAATATGAGTCAGACTGTTCAAATGAAGGTGAAATTTATTACCAACCCGGGCCTATAAAAACATTATTAGACAACATTGGCTGTAATTAGACAAATGCAATGCAATATTAAGCTACTGGCTTTACTGCAGTCAGATAAAACACAAAGGACTCTTTATTTATTTGGCCTTTGTTAAACACAGTTTCACTCATTTGTTGTTCATCAGAAGAAACAAGAAATAGATCTCTTTTAAATTTGCTTACAGACTTTCATAGTCTCCAGAAGATGAACTCAAATAACTTTGCTCTGATTTTAACCAAAGCAGCACTGTTATTTTGACATTTCTGACAGTTATTAGATTGGTCACGATGCAGTTTGGTTTAAACATTCAAACTATGGTGCTCCACTGACTTTTATTCTCATAGTATTATCATGTCAAACCTGCAAAATATTTACTAAAGCTTAAACAGCACGGAAATAGAAATGCAAGGCCTTTATATATTATAAATGCGTAAATGTTTAACATGAAGGTCATTGTCCACCTCGAAGCTCACCAGGATCACATATCATATCATAAAATCCAAACTTTTCTGCATTTGCCATCAAATAAACAAGTTCCATAATTCCATGCAAATTCTTTCATAGCGCATTACATTAACGAGAACCAGTAAAATAAAGTGCCACACATGATTTTGAACTCCACAAAATCCCTGCCTTTTTCTCTATTATTCATTTTCTTTTTAAAATTTTTTTATCATGCAGTAATTTGCAGGGAATATCTATTTCATATCGCTCGCTATTATCAGCATCTTTTTGTAATTACAGCTGATAAAAACTGGCTCAATCTGAAAATACCTCACGCACACTAAAGAATACACTCAACAACCCCCTTCCCAGCAATAAAAATCACTTATGTAAGAGTCATACTTTATGGCCGGTAGTAAAAATCTTACTTTGGTCAGAATTCCCGTCAATACAATTGCACTGTGAGTGTGTGTGTGTGTGTGTGTGTGTAACTGACCGATCTTATTAAAGGCCTCTCTCAGGTCTTCCAGGTCGTCTCGGGAAATCTGCGTGACGTAATTCTCCATGGTAGCTTCTGTTTAGTGCAACTGAAACAATCACACAGACATATGAAAGTTTTTGATAATAGACGCAAAGTCTGATCAGCATGGGAGCATTTTTACACTGTGAACACACACTAGCTGTAGATGAGACTTAAAATTGGTCAACCTGATGCTGATTAACTGATTCTGACGGGATAAATGAGACTAAGGCAGAAAAATAGGTTATGTTGGCATTTGCACTGACAACTCATTAATTCTACACTAACTCACTACATATAGGGACATTAGAGATTCCACAGAAAAACACAAAGCCTAAGAATTTTAAAGCAAAACATCACGTTAGTTATTTGCATGAGGAAATTACAACTAAAGTTAACCAAGAAAGGCACACGTACCTTCATAGGAGTCTGTATTTCCCTTCAGTCCTGTCCTGAGCAGTGCAGATCCCTCAGGCCTGGCTACCTGAGTCGAGTCTTCCAAAGCTCTGCGAGGCTTCAGACCGGTAACTGGATCATGAAGAGGCTGGAGAGCTGGTTATCTCTCCAAGGAGGAGTCTCTTTGCAGAGCCACACAGTGGACCTTTGGCCTGCCTGGACCCTGGGACGGGCGTAATCTGACAGTTAACATTTAACACCTCAGCTGTGTCATCACGTTATTGTCTGTCGATGGAGTTTCATACGTTTATGCCATCTGGGCAACTGGTTTGCGGTCAAGGTGGATATCTGGCTTACGATGCCTCCGACTGTAGAGACGGGAAAAATTAAATGCTAGAATGGGTTTACAAGACATATTGTTTGGACAACAGACAGGAATGGAGGATAGGAAGGACTAAGTGACTGAGACGAAATAATACTGGCAGTCAAATTATGTGCAGTGCCTATTAAAAAGTGTTCATCCTCTTTGAAACTTTTCCTTTTGTCTGCTTTTAAAACACTGATTCATGGTCGTTTTCATTCAACTTTTTGACAAGAATGTACATAAAAAAGACTTTCATATCAATATGAAAACAGATTTCTACAACTAGAACATAAAATAAGTGACTGCTTCAGTATTCACCCCTTCATGCCAGTGTTTAGTAGATGCACCTTTGGCCGCAATTATGGCTTTGAGCCTGTGCAGATAAGTCTCAATCAGTCCCACACACCTGGACAGGGCAATTTTATGCCCTTCTTCTTTGCAAACCTGCTCAGGTTACACAGTGATCAAGAGTGAACAACACAAGAGCAGCCACAAGTTCTCATTTGGGACTGAGATCTGGGCTCTGCTTCATACACTCCAGAACCTTCACCTTGCTGTCTTTGAACCATTTTTGTGTATCTTTAGCTTTATGCTTTGGGTCAATGTCATGTTGGAAAACCCAAGACTCTCCCAAGTCGCAGTTCTCTTGCAGATTGCGTCAGATTGTCCTCCAGACTTCCCTATGCTTGGCTGCATTCATTTTACTCTGCCTTTACAAGCCTTCCAGGGTCTGTTGCCAAAAAGCATCCCCACATCATGATGCTGCCGCCACCGGGCTTCATGGTGCGTCTGTGATCATGTGCAGTGTTTGGTGTCTGCCAAACATAACATTGAGTCTGATGGCCGCAAAGCTTTTTTTCAACAGTGATTTTCTCTTTGCCATTCTTCCATAATGCTTTGGCGAGTGAAGAACAGGCAACAGTCTCTCCCATTTCAATCGCTGAAGCTCCATAGGAGGAGTCACAGGTGTCTTGTTGGTCTCCCTCACTACATTCTTTGCTGCACAATCACCAAGTTTTTCAGGATGGCCTGTTCTCATGGCATTCTTACCATGAGGCTAGATAAAATACACCTCATATTTGTTGAGTATGAAACTGCTGCCAGGAGTCGATTCGTGTAGCACCACATGAAGACTGGAAGCAGAGTACACCTCTAGCCTGACCTTATGCAGGCAAAGTCTCTCTCCAGACACTCCACTTGTGAAGCAACAAGGAAATAACCCAGTAAATGTCAAACCACAACCTGTCAACTTTATACTTCGGATTATACAAAGATTGAACAAACCAGATATAATGTTTCAGTGTTTTGAGTTGCATTGCAGTTGTTTTCAGGCTTCAAATCTCAATGTACTCATCTGAAGCTTCAAATGTATAGATCAGAAAAGGGTTGTATTGAATTTCTCATTCAATTTCCAATCAACTCTCATGCCCACTTTCATTTAATATAGTTTTTTAATGACTGACCTTGAGGTTCCTGTGAGACAACAGCAGTACAAATAGAAGTGTTATACAATCATTGCACAGTAATTACACAGCAATATAACTATTACATAAAGTTTGCTTTACATTTGCAACCAAGCTACAGGGCTGTAGTGAAGTGAGCAGGAGTGTGTTTTAGTGCTCGTTAATCCAGTTTAAATTATATAACGCTGATTGTTTTTCAAAGGTCACTTCAAAGCAGTTGTTTAAATTCATCAATCTAAAAGTGATTGCTAAAGTACATGTAGTACATTTTCTAAGGCTACAGTATCGTCCCACTTGGTTGCCCTTGTTTTTCTTCAAGGGACCATGCTCATGTTTTTAATTTCTATCAAACATGTTTAAAACATGAGGCTGCGTTTGCCTCACGGCCACACAATGACCTGTAACCTGAGGCATGAAGCCAACTGCATCACTTAGATTAAACTGCTCCTCCTCACGACAACATTAGCACTTTACTGTGGTGTTCATTTCTATGAGTAACACCTCCAAAAAGAACAGCACTAATCTGTACCTTTTTTTAAAAATTTGTTGTTTCGTAAATCTTAGGATGATTCTTCCTAAATATGTGACGTATGACCCGTTTGTGTAAGTCATTAAACAACAACAACATATTAAATTAAACAACATATTTCTGCAGCTATTCTAGTTAATTGTTCACTGTCCTGCAAATTCCACCTGTGTTTGAGAATGGCACAGTAAAAGTGTAAGGAAATAAAAATAAGGAGCTTACGTTCAGTCCTACGCAGGCTGAAGGGCTTAGAAATCCGGAGCTGGGCCAGTCCAGAGGAGAAAATCAGCTTGTTGTCGACTAGTTTTGGGCTCCTTCCTTCCTTATTCTCCTTTCCAGTCCCTCCTTTTCACGTCTTTCTTTTAGTATTAACCCTTTTCCTTCTGTTTTTGTCCCCTCCTTCTCTTTGTGTTTACCACTCCTTTACCACTGCTTTAAAAAAGACTTTCATAATGAACCAAAACCACGACACAAGTTTGTGCAAAATGTTCCCCTCTTGACATAGACAAACATACTAAAGACTTTTTAATAACTGCTCACTTAAAAAAGTCATCTAAATTTTCCACTCCAGATCAAGGACTCCATCTTTCTGCCTCCCCGTCAGGTCTTTTCTTCCTCGGACACCTGATCAGCCCAGTTTCACTCCGTGGCTCTGAGGTGCTCTCCGGTTACTGTCTCCTCCTAATCGCTGGTCTCCGGTAAACGCTCCACCTTCAGCTGGTTGAGGACCAGAGCTGCACTTCTGGTTGTGAACCCTGAGCCAGGATCAGTTATGAGTGTAAAACTGGAACGGCCTGCCAGAGACTTTCTCATAAGCCTCCTGCATTATTCACTGCATCTAAGAACACACGCACAAGGAGATTGAATAGAGTGTGAACCACACAGACATACAGTTTAGGAACACATACACACCCAAATAGTCAGGAATTATTTACAGGGTTGTAATGATGCTGGTCTTTACACTTCATGCAAAATTCCTTGTGCTTTTGGGCATATAGTGCCACAATTTCAGGGTACAGATAGATACAGAAAGATCCCAACTTCCTAAATGTGAATGTTTTCTGGTTTCTCGACTCCTTTATGACAGTAAACAGAATATCTGGACAAAACAAGACATTTTAAGACTGTGGGAAACATTATTAATCAAAAAAAATAAACCTAGAGATTAATCAAGAATGGTAAAAATCATTCATGCAAGCCCTGTTGTAAAAAGACTTTTTTTTTAATAGGAGAAATTACACATTGTTTTGTTATAAATCCTCTTATGAATGAAAAGTTGAGAGCATGCCATGTACATGCTTACTTGGTCTGACCAGTAGCTCATAATAACTATGCTGGCAATCTTTGACAGATACTCTGATTAACAATAACAAGCCAATTAGCTGACTTAATTCCTTTTTTCACTTGTGCTACTGCTTTAGCTCAACAAGGAAACACTGTCTAGAAAAACCCATGATTTTATACTAAAAACAATCTAACTTGGAGAGATACCCATATGAGTTTGTTGACTTATATTTCTGAATCTCATTAGCATCACTGGAACGCACTTCTGCACAAACTGTGGATTTTGAATCTCATCTTACGTTGTATATTTGCATTTGGAAGGGTTTCCATCACAAGGTGTGCAAAGAGGAGAAAGGGCTGCTCTGACTAATATCTATTTAAATATATGTATTGTAATAAAAAAGTATTATTTTTGTGTACAGTTGTAATATCTAGCTTAAAGATTCCATTTCTACATCGTCCTGCAGGTTGGTGTTTGTTTGAACCTTTGACCTTTTATTTAGCTGTAATGTGGCCACAGGACCACTCTGAGGCGCTGCTGACTCAGTCTGACAGCTGCTCAGCTGATGGAGAACAAAGGAGCTCCCTGTTTTTGTGAGAAAACTTGATCAGTGTAATGAAGGTCATTTCTGACAAAGGGGAGCTGAATCCTCGTTTAAAACAAAATTCCAGATTCTAATCTCGGACTCAAGGAGCCTTTCTTATACTTTGTTTTTATATTGTATTTAAACATTATCTTCTATTAGCACCATAAGCACTCAGTAGAGACAAGTCATCTTTGTTTTTGTACTATAGATTTTTCTACATCTTTGCACGCTGCATATTTTCTCTACTGTATACTTTGTGCATTACAGATATTTTTATGACCTCGCTCAGAGCCTTTAGTGTGTTTAAGTACGTTTGTGAATTGTTTGGTGTCAGAAATGCTTATGTTCAGTGTTAGATATTGGTTGTTGAAGCACGCAATTACATTTTTTTGCACGTTTTTTGCACATTTGCACAGATCTACTTCTGTGCACACAGCTTATTCTCTATACTGTATCCATAACAAATGTTTTCATCACCTCACTCAGGTTGTCAGTACATTTTAATGCTTCTTTAAGTAGGTTTGTGGCAGAATTGTTTCATATTTTGTGTCAGAAGTTAGTTATTGAAGTAGCTATCTATCTATCTATCTATCTATCTATCTATCTATCTATCTATCTATCTATCTATCTATCTATTGAAAGAAAACAGTTGTGTAATGTACAGGTACAAACGTTTAAATTGTATGCATATTTTTACACATATTCTGTTCCATGTGTTTATATAAATGTGCTTCTTCTTCATGTTGTGTTGAGATTGTTGATAATCAAGTCATTTCTTTTGCACACCGCATATTCTCTATACTGTAAATATTTCTACTAGGAGCCATTTAGTACATTTGAACACTTCTGTAAACAGTTTTCTGCCAGAAATGTGTCATGTTCAGTGTTGGATGTTGGTCCTTAAAACATCCTTCTGTCTATCATAACACACACACACGACTGCAACTCTCGCCAAATGTATGCTGAACTTTAGTTTCACAGTCTCTTTACTTATTATTTATGACCTTTTCTATTTTTAAGAGATGCTGTTGTTATCGTACAGCCTTGTGGAGCACTTTGCACTTCGCTGTCCACATTGTATTACCATGTGACCAGAGACTGTATACGAATGACAGTGCTAAACACATTTATCAGACCACCACCCAATGTAAAGTTTATGCTCTAAAATGCTCTAAATTAACAGCATTAGTAATTACCACTCCGGATAAGCGGGAGAAGATGGATGGATGGATGGATTTCTTATGTTTCTGTGAGGGTTAATACACCAGTATGTAGAAGCTCTTTAACCAAAATGATATTTTTAATGCTAAAATGGAATTATTATTGTTAACCATGAATTTTCAAATGTACTGTTTTATAGTTCTCTCTCTCTCTCTCTCTCTCTCTCTCTCTCTCTACACACACACACACACACACACACACACACACATATATATGTACAATTAGAACCAGAAGTTTACATACATATGAAAAGGCACACAAAAAAAATTCCAGCAAACTATTTTTAGAAGCTTATGGAAGGAAATCCAAAATGTTTGACGTTTGTCATCTGACTTTTAAAAAAGTAATAAAACAATCCCTAAAAGAAATCCTTTTCTTTCATTACTCTGGCATTTAGCAAACAGAAATAATTTTGGTAATCCTAACTGACTTAAAACAGGAAAAGTTTAGTCTTATTTAATGTCAGACAGTGAGAAAAAACAAAAACAAAACTGTTATATGTCTTATTATACAGTGTATGTAAACTTCTGGTTTCAACTGTATATACAGTGCTTAACAAATTACACAAGTGGTCAAATAAATTTGTTAAGCACTATACACACACACACACACACACACACACACACACACACACACACACACACACATATATATAGTGAATAAAAATACAATAAATAAAATAAATAAAATATAATAATAAATTAAAATATTAAATAAATTTAAAAAATATAAATAAAACTACTACTTGTCAAGTATCATATCACTGCAGACTGGAGCGTAGTTCTAGTATCATTTCAGGCGAACACAGTGCAGCAGTTACCTTGTTTTTGTGATTTTAATCATCACAAATAAAGTTATACTAAAACGTGCACACGCAGGGGGGCGTGTCGCGGCCGCTGGTCACATGACGCGGAAGATGTGGGGCTTAATTCCTGTGTTGGACTGCTCCCAGCTGCTGCGCCTCTGCCCTTCGCAGTGCAAACCATCCGTGTGGCCCATCACAACCCCCGACCCCCGGGTGGACTCTCCTCAGCGCACCATGTCGGGTAAGAACCGCCGGGGCCACACTGAGCCCCGGAACACGGCCGGACCGGACCGGACCGGGCCGGACCGACGCTGCTCCTGCGGTGCTGAATTCATGTCCAGAAATCTCGCGAGTGAATCAAACGCTGCAGAGAAGCACCTGCTGCTGGTTGTCTACTCTGCGCACAGACGCGAGTTACGATTCATGAGAACCGTTTTTCCTGCGGTCGGTTGAGCGACTGTCATGTTTCATTTGATGGGTTTCTGCAGCTGAGTGAAGCTGAACACACTGAGAAGAAGCACATCCTACAGGACATGTCACAATTAAACCAGCCACAGAAGGAGGATTATCCTGAGAAGTTTTTATTTTTAATAGTTTTGCAGCCTCAATTTGTTCAAACACTGTACTTCTACTCAGTCCAACCTGCATTTTCAAAACCAATAATGTGATGATAGTAATAGGAACAGCTGTGAGAAATAATTATCTTTATTATTGAGTGATCTGCTGATTATTTTCTTGATTAATCATTTTGGAAAAAGTGTCATAAAACAGTGTAAATATGCTCATTTTAATATAATTGGGTTCTTTAAATGTCTTTTGTCAAACAAACAGCCCAAAATCCAACAAAGAAAAAACACAGAGCCAGTAATGTTTTAACATTTATGTGTAAAAAAAAAAAAAAAAGAGAGAGAGAGAGATTAAACCAATTATTTGATCAACAGAATATTTGGTAATTAATTTGCTATCAGTCTAAGCTTGGGTCAATGGCACATTTGGTTTTCTAAGAATTGTGACCAAGACACGTTTATGGTGTAAGATTAAACATGTCAGTGCTGCGGTTGTGTCTAAATGACCTTTAACATGTTTTTGGCAGACAGTTCAATCTGTGTTTCATTTCGGAGGCCAGTAGGGTTTGTTTCTATTATCACATGATGACAGAAACAGTCAGGGCTTCAGCAAATAATCTTCATTATTGAGTGATCTGCTGATTTGTTTTCTTGCTTAATTGATTTGTCCTTTTGGATTAGGTGTCAAGAAACAGTGTAAAATGCTTATTTTAATACAATTTGGCATCTTTAAATGTCTTGCTTGCTCAACCGACAGCTAAAAAAACCAAAGACAACACGGGAAACACCTGGAACCAGTAAAAAAAATGATTAAAATAATGAATTAATCATGAGAATAGTTGATAAATGTGTCATTAGCCAGTTGTGACTCAGGTATGTGGGGCACTTTTTGGTTTAAAATGTGCTTTTAGTGTTTCTAAATCACCTTTTACATGGAAAACAGTCCAATCTGTGCTCATTTTTTAGGGCCAATAATGATATAATTGACTGATCTTTTTTATTATTTAAAAAAAAAAAAAAAAAAAACAGCCAAAATTTAGGCTTTGCTAGACAATCGTTTACATTTTTTACTGATCTGCTGATTGTTTACTTGATTTGGTGGTTTATCATTTTGGGTAAAGTGTCAGAAAATGGTTTAAATTGCTCATTCTGGTATAAGTGACAGTCCACAATCCAGAGTTTAGAAGCTAGAACCAGTAACTTGTCGCACTTGTGTGTTTAAACAAAAGGGACTAAAACAATAATCAATCACTTAATCTTTGCAGCTCTAGACAAGGCTACTCAAATTTGAATTGCTACGAAGATAAATGGGACATTTTATGCATCTTTAATCAAACTAGAAACTTATTAATCAACTTGTCGTTTGTGAAAATAAATCACTGGTTCTCAGTCGGGCTGCAAACGACTATTTCCATTGTCAAATGTTATTTTCTTGATAGTCGATTTGTTTTTCTGATTTACAAAATGCTGCAAATGGGGCAAAATGTTTATCAGTGTTTTCCAAAAGCCCAATAAGTCGTCTTTAAATGTCTTATTTTGTCCACAACCCAAAGATATTCCACTTATTGTCACAAAAGAGAAGTGAAACCAGAAAATATTTGTATATTAGAACCTGGAATCACAGAGTTTAGGCCTTTTTTGTCTTAAAAATCGATTATCAAAGCTGTTGCCGAATAATTTAATAGTTAACAGTAAATCAATCATGGCAGCCCTAAATCTCAAATGTGTTTTTTTTTTTTTTTATAGTAAAATGACGAGGTTTTAGGCAATTTGTTTGACGGAAACAAACAGCTAAAAGATGTGACCTCAGGTTTTTGGAAAAAGCTGGAAGTAGTGGTAGTCGGGGGTTTTTCAGCACTTTCTGACATTTTCATTGCCGAATGTTCGTGAAAACGAAAGGCAGATAAATGAACAAAGAAAGCATTAAAAGCAGTTATCTGGAATTCCACTGTTATTACGAACACAATGCACAAATAGTGGAAAACAACCATGACATCAGTAGATCAAAAGAGCCGGTTTTTCCTGCAGGCCTCATAAGATCCAGTTTATCGGCCCACGTGCGCCGAAACTGCGTCTTTTTCACTGTAACTGATCACCGCACGATTAAACATAAAACAGGCAGTTTGGAGAAATGGAACATGTGATCAGTGTTCACATTTAAACCTTTTCCACGCTTCATGCACAGCGCTTTTATTTTTTGAAGAATGCAGTGTTATCTTCCTGGATCACCGTCGGGGTTTTTAATTAACTTGACACAGTGGTCTCAGTGTGGACGTGCAGCACAGTGTGCCTCCACCAAGTTGATGTTTTTTTCCAGTGCCATAAAAGGCCTGCAGTTTGTCTCCTTTTGTGTTGCCTTTACTACGATTGTGAGTGACAACAGCTCCATAAATACAAGCATGACTGTCGATATGCAAATGAAAGACACTGATTAGTTTGGAAAAGGGACTTTACAACGATTCTGTATGCATTTAATTTGCATACGACAGTAACGCTGACATTACAATATGTATGTAAATCTAACACAGACTACTCTTGAGATTGCATAGGGTTTCATAAGGTGTCATAAGGCCTCACGTAGCCTGCAGATAACACTGTGGGAACGCAGCACATGCTTCCTGTGCTGCCTTGTAGGTGAGACACTCAGGCCTTTTGATAGTTCCTTGAATCAAACCATAGCAACGGTACAACACTGTCACGCAAGATCAGGTTTCCAAGAAGCCCCCCGACAGCTCGTTGCATTCAGCTTGATGAACTCTCTTCTCTGGCTCTGGGCCTACTTTCTCTCAAGCAGCAGCAGTAGCACTGCTCGCCCCCCCTGCTGCTGTCAATGTATGCACTGGAGACTCATCAGACACTGAACTTGACACAATAGGCCTGCAGATGAATCTGGCATCCTGTAAGCAATGCATTATTTACAGAATAAGAGCAGAAGGGTTTGATTTGTGTCTGTTCATGGAGGAAAAGTATAACAAAGTGGCTTGACATCAGCGTTAATCTGTAGATTTCTGGTGTAAAGTACATTAACGGCGTGGGTCTAAATGCTGAGAAAAAAGCTGATGGTAGTTTGCATGAACAGTGGCATCTTTTGAGGTCATAAAAACTGTACTTGGTGTGGATTTGTTTATCTTAGACACCAGCACGATTAATTGGTCATCCATTATGTTAACACTGGAGCATGAACGATAAGCCTGCCAGCAAGAGCAGCTGAAGCACACGTGTTTTCATAAATAAGAGGATTTTACTGATTGGTTTGGCCAATGTTTAGTTGTTACCTAAATAATCCATGAATGCAGTTATTCACTATAAATAAACTTATTTTGAAATACATCCTTATTTAAAGCTCTCAAGACACTCTGACAAGCAGATAAATTGAAGATAATAATAGATCATTTAAAATAGAAGACACATAAATCATCGTCAAAAACATGACAACATGCTACTCATATGGCTAATGTGTGCGTTTGTGTTCCTCCAAACAGACCAAGCTTTTGTTACACTGGCCACAAACGACAGCTATGCAAAGGGAGCCATGGTTCTCGGCCAGTCGTTGCGAAACCACAACACAACCAGGAAACTGGTTGCGCTTGTAGGACCTCATGTTGCAGAACCTTGCAGGTGACACACATTGTCAACTCTCTGGCCATTGTTGAGACACAAATGATTGTAAACACTGACTTTAGTCATCTCGTGCATGTTGCAGAGATGCGTTACGGTCCATTTTCGATGAGGTGCGTGTGGTGGACGTGATGGATTCGGGCGACACGGCTCATCTGGCCCTGATGAAGCGTCCGGACTTGGGGGTGACCTTCACCAAACTGCACTGCTGGACACTCACACACTACAGCAAGTGTGTGTTCATGGACGCAGACACACTGGTGAGGAACAAACGGTGGCAATATCAAAATCATAAATGTGTTTCCTAACAGGCTGCAAGGTGGTGCAGTTGGTAGCACTGTTGCCTCGCAGCAAGAAAGTCGCCGGTTCGCATCCCGGTGGGGGCACCGGAATCTTTCTGCGTGGAGTTTGCATGTTCTCCCCGTGCAGCGTGGGTTCTCTCCGGGTTCTCCGGCTTCCTCCCACACAGTCCAAAAACATGTTGAGGTTAATTGGTGATTCTAAATTGTCCGTAGGTGTGAATGTGAGTGTGCTTGGTTGTCTGTCTCTAAGTGTAGCCCTGTGATAGACTGGTTACCTGTCCAGGGTGTCCCCTGCCTTCACCCTGAGTCAGCTGGGATAGACTCCAGCCCCCCATGACCCTAGTGAGGATTAAACAGTGTATAGATGATGGATGGATGGATGTTTTCTAACATATTCATTCTTTTATTTTGAGTTTAGTTTTTGCAGAGATGTGATACTTGAGCTGCAAAAAAGATGGCATTGACTGAGTTTGCAGCACTTTCATTGCTCGTGAAAAGTAAATTTTTGTCCCAAACTTTCTTTTTTTAGCGATATAATCCGAGACAGTAAGTAACGTTATTTGTGTGTTCAGGTGCTGTCCAACATCGATGAGCTCTTTGAGAGGGAGGAGCTTTCTGCCGCTCCAGATCCCGGCTGGCCAGACTGTTTCAACTCCGGGGTGTTTGTCTTCAGACCGTCCAACGAGACGCATGAGAAGCTGCTGACATTCTGCGGCGAAAACGGCAGCTTTGATGGTGAGTTTTCTCATGCTGATTTATGTTCATGTTTGATTTTTGTCTCCTTTTATGGTCCTCAGAGGCTCAGAAAAAATGAGAACAGAACATGAAGAAACTGGAGGAAATGACCCAGAATACACACACCACTGCACACTTTCTTTTTTTTTTTTTAAAGTGTAAGAAGACAGATGATACCTTTTCTCTAGTGTTTGTTTTTTATTTTTATTTTTTTCCACATGGCAATTTGGATTGCTGCACCCTTGCATCTAACCAGTTATTTGATGTATGAAAATGTGAATCTGACTAATGTGTGTGTTGTAAATTTGGCAAAAGGAGGCAGAAACCACCATGACAGGGTGATGAAACCTGTCTATCAATGTGCTACATCTTGTCCTAACATACATGCATTCTCACAGTGCATACTGATGTTCAGCAGTAATAACATTTACCCTTCTCATTAATGTGATTTAGCGTACTCATTAGCAAATGCTAGCATGCAAAGGATGATGGGAATGCTAGGTTGTTGTTAGTTTACAGATGTTTGCTCATGAACCAAATGTACTGGCCAATTGGATTCCAGCACTCACATCACCTCTGCACTGATTTACAGTCATAAAATGACATTGTGCTTACGTACAGCCCATAATACTGCTCTTAATAGTGTGACAGAGCACAGCTGTGTTGGTGGTACTGTTGTGAACAAAAGTTTACAGACACTTGTAAAGACCGTGTATATAATGGCAGACTTGAGTTTCTAATGACTCAGAATGTTCCATCTTGAATCATTGAAACACCTGCATATTTATCACAAAAAAGCAATCGTGTTTTGGTTTTTTATAGCTTCATTATGGATCTTCTATAAATATGACAAAACTGCTGGGTCAAAAACGTACATACAGCAATACTAATATTTGTTTAAACGTCACTGGGTTGTTTTCACTTCAACAAGGCAGTTTTACAAGCTGTTGAAAAGCGTTTGACAAGCTTCTGTCTTTGACCAGTTTAACTAGATGTGTTGACTTTCTGACACAGGCTTGTTTCTCTACTTGTTTTCTTGATGTTGTTTTAGTCGGTACTGTGGGGAGAGCAGTCTAAAACCTTAGTTCGAGCCTGATTTAGCCATTTCTTTACCACTTTTGATGAAAGAACCAAAATCAAGATTATTTTGTGACAAAGATGCTTTTGTTTCAATGTTTCCAAAATTACATGTGTATGTAAACT
>NW_007577912.1:651470-654752 GCF_000690725.1 Stegastes partitus
GCTGGAATAGACTTCTTTCTTCATTAAGTTGACCATGAGTGTCCTTGTAACTGTTGAGATATTTGAGTCTGAACCAAAGGGATGGATGTGATTGCTGTCCTTCGAGCTACTATGCCTCTAACATTGGGCCTGCACAAGCCTGTATTTAGTGAGCAAGTGAAGAAACCCTTGCTGGTATGAATACTCTAATTTAGTGGTTGACAAGGAGAAGTAAAGCTTATCTTGCCTCACTGAAGTTACAGGAAACACTTGACTTGTTGCAGAATACATGGCTTTCGTTTAAAAGCTCTGTTTGTGATGGGTGCGATCTCGGGTTAGTTTAAACACAATGTCTACGGCTTAGTGAGGAGCTAAATTCAAAGAGTTTCTCCTCCAGCTCGGCCTACTCTTGTTCTCACAGCCTCAGCCCTTCAGCTGCACTTCACACCATACCGCAGCTGTTTTTCTTGCCAACCGAATGCAACATCTTCTTCCAGCCTTGTCAACACTCCTTTTCCATTTCTATTTTTACATATCAGAAAGGACAGTCTGTGAGAATGTACAGAATGTGTTCGCGATGGTTTATTCAATTACTGCCTTGAGTCTTACAGCACAGACGGATGAGGTGAATATTCCTGGAATAAAAGAAAGAATACCAATCCTCTTAAGGAAGCTGCAAAAATAAATGCGATGACTGCTCTTTACATGTCATTGACGTTGGGGAAAATGCAATCAATCTCACTTGTCCTGTCCCATCCAGCTGTCGTTTTGCTCTGCTATAATCAGAGATGATCATGTCTGAAATGATTATTCTAAATGTGTGTTTGTGTGTGTGTGTCTGCAGGTGGAGATCAGGGGGTTCTCAACAGTTTCTTTAACACCTGGGCCACAGCAGATATTTCCAAACACCTGCCCTTCATCTACAACCTCAGCAGTATTGCCATCTACTCCTACCTGCCAGCTTTCAAACAGTCAGTGCACACACTCACACGGCCATGTTTCTGTCACCTCACTGGGTGTTTTCTTTATGCCAACACGTGCCCTTGATTCCTGCACTTGCAGCCCCTCCTTAGCTCCTTCCAGTGAGAATGTGAGATGTAGGATTCACATGTTTTTGCTCCTCCAAAAACCTCCTAGTCTACTTCAGGTGCATTGAAGGAATTCAAATGCTGGTGTAGCTTTCCGGATCGGAAGCAGTCTGACTTGCAGCATGTAGGATGCAGGTACAAGCTTGCCGTTGAGGATTTGTTTAATCCGGCTTTTCCTCTCCTTAGATTATCTGTGTGTTATCGTTTTCAAAATCCACTTCACTACAGAAAACAACCACTTCTTGGCTATCGACCCACCACAATGCAAAGTCCAGGTTTTGCAAAAGATCTGGATCCTGCTGTGAGGCAGCATTACTAGTTTTTTTGCAATGAATTACCCATTTTAATCAGAGTGCTCACTTCCCACAATGCAAATGTTCCACCAAAACAATCCCACCTGTCATTATTTTAAGGGAAAACTGAAGCTGCATCCTTCGCTAAGTTCCACCCAAGATTACTTGTGATTGACTTAAAGAAATATGCACTAGTAAGAGTTTTTTTCACTAAAGCAGAATGGTGCTGAGATGTGCTACGAGAGAAGACATGAGGAAGCACAAGTTGGCATGAATGAAAATCATTAGAAACTTATCTTAAACACCATTGTTAGCTGTAGATTTCTTGATTAATTTTCTAAGGTGGACTGTTTAGGTCCCAACATAAAGCTGACTGAGTGTATACACAAATCTGATCTCACAACATGAGAGATAAAAGTACACAAACCTTGCGGTTATTCCATCTCAAACCATCTGAGGTCTTCTGCTCAACTACCTCTGATTTGCTTCAAACTTTTTTTTTTTTTAAATCATAAACTATAGAAATTTGAAATAGTATCTGAAATTTTAGATTGATATATCAAGTGCTTTCTGTGATTATTAAAAAAAACAAAACACTCTTATCGGCTTTGGTTTTGTTTTGTCACAACTTGATCTGCTTGATCATCGCTTCAGTTAAACACAAAGTACTTTCTTTTCCTTTTTCTGACTAAGTATTTTAAATTAAAAGAATATTCCATATGTTTTGTTATATAGTGACATGCAGCTGCATGTGGCTCAGAAAATATCACTCGTTAATTTCTGCATATAGTTTTTTATTAGTTGTTGTGTGCTCGACGATGGGACTTCTCATGATAGATTGAGTTTTTTCATATTTTAACTCGGCCATAATCGGAGACTGTTTAATTCACTTGTCCAGTATTGCAGATTCTGAATCAATGGCATGATGAGAAATCACAGTAAAGGTTTCAGGCTTTTATCTTTAATAGTTGCTGAGATGGTGTCACCTAAACATGGCTTTAACTTTCAGTGGTTGAAAAATGTGCTGAAAGTGGGTTGATGAGCAGTTTAAACAAAAAAGCTGTTGCAGAATATGTTTGAAAATGTTAAACTTATGCAAATATCCTTCTACATATCAATATATTATGCTAAAAATGTTCAGGAAAATCAGAGATGGTCAAGCAAGAAATTGTTGGCCCATAATTAACGCGTCCTGGCTTCTTCACATTCTGTTTCTTTCCTTGTGAAACTGAAGTGTTTGTTTGTTAGGAGGGATAAAGTAAATCCAAGGTCAGTTCAAAGGTTCTGTGTTTGTGTGTCTGTGGGTGGGTGAGTGTTGAATTACAAGAAGCAGCTGAAACTTGGAGTAAACAGAGCACACAGTCTCCAACAACCTGCCTTGACTAAGAGGAACTATGGCAGACACACTTGCTGTTTTGTTCAAATCTGTTTCATAGGGGTCCTTCTGAGGAGTTTTGAAGGAGTTTTGCAACCATTCCAAACTGCTGCAAGTGGTTATTGTTGAGGTTATTTTATTTATATCATAATTAACAACTTTGCACGTGCAATGAAATCCAAGCAGGAGGAGTATTAACCCTCAGGTTGACCAAACGTATTTGGAAGGGAACAGACGCTGACTAAAATTAGCACCTAAACTGTCTGTTGTAAACATCAATCGCAGTGTACAGACCAGCTCCTCAGGTGAACTTGGCATCTTTCTGGTACTCGTGTGCAAACAGTGTGCCTGTGAAATATCGGATGATAAACGGTGGCAGCATCTCGTTTAATGAATGATTTCCACTCAAAAACTGCAGATAAACTGAGTTTCATTTCATCAATCCTTTGAAGTGATGACATTCTGTCTTTCTTAGGTCACTTTTATGTCATTGGTTCTGACGTCTTCATTCAGATAAACCCACCACAGTGACAGATGGAGCCCCTGT
>NW_007577912.1:656680-665255 GCF_000690725.1 Stegastes partitus
CTAGGTCAGACAATATCGGCACGACTTCTACGAAGTGACCAGACCAGCGCATTCAGACGCAAAGCTGACGCATTTAAGTTGCTGTCTGATGAACAGAACAAAGTGCATATCTGACAGGGGCTTTAGATACTCATGTTTAGAGGGAAAAGTACTGATTAGACAAAACTCCAATTAATGAACGTGGGAGGAAATAATCTCATGCTGCAGTTTGTGGCTTGTATGTTGCAAACTCAGTGAAAAGAGTCTCAGCAAGAAGTTTAATTACAATGTGTTGGGATGATTAATTGCTTTTAGAGATGGGTTTACATGCCTTCCCCTATTTGTCATCTTTTTCTCACGTTCATTTATCGCCCCGTCTCTGCTTGTCTGGTTTGCACAGGTACGGCCACGACGCAAAGGTGGTGCACTTCTTGGGCAAAGTGAAGCCGTGGAACTACTCCTACGACGCTCAGCGAGGGGAGGTCAAGGGTCACTCTCAGTCACCGGACCAGACCCAACTGCACCCCGACTACCTGCTCATGTGGTGGCAGCTGTACGCCAAATCTGTGCTGCCTCTACTGCAGAAGGCCTTCGGAGACACTCCCTTCAACAGCGGCTTCGTCGAGGCGGGCAGTGATGTACGTGATGGCTTGTGATGTTGACTTTTTGTGGCTAAAAAGGAGGGTTCGGTCCAAGGCGTGGCTGTGGTTGGTATGCTGGTGATGACACCTTTAATGACGACTGCTGTGGACGTGGGTGATCTGGTGTGTTTATCCGTTGCAGCAAGTTGCATAATCGTCACATCCTGGCTGTGTCGAAACCTTTTAATTGCTGGGAAACTCTCCTTTCTCAAACACACGTTTTAAGAATGTAACTCCACCACGACAGGCAATGAACAAACATCGAAAGTGTCACATGTTGAGAAGGTGAATTTGTTCTTAACCCTCTAAACACCGAGCAGTTTCTGGATGATTTTCTTTGCTCCTGGCACATTTCCTGTTGGCTCAACCTTACTGCAATATATGGTTTTGCACTTGTATGGAAACGGCACAACCATGACTACAAGTGGGGAGATGGTCGAGATAACTCAAAAATGGCATTTTTTTTCAGGATACCAAAGCTTTGGCAGAAATTACTCAAAAGAAAAAAACTACAGATGACTTTCTTTGATTTTTATATTTTAGAAGAATTCAAATCAACATGTCCAACATTTTTCCAAGTACACACAGGTTTTACCAATACTTGACAAAAGTTGCTCTACTTGCTATATTACGACTTAAACTAAATCCATCCATCCATCATCTATACACCGCTTATTCCTCACTAGGGTCATGGGGGGCTGGAGTCTATCCCAGCTGACTTAGGGTGAAGGCAGGGGACACCCTGGACAGGTCACCAGTCTATCACAGGGCTACACTTAGAGACAGACAACCAAGCACACTCACATTCACACCTACAGACAATTTAGAATCACCAATTAACCTCAACATGTTTTTGGACTGTGTGGGAGGAAGCCGGAGAACCCGGAGAGAACCCACGCTGCACGGGGAGAACATGGAGACTCCACGCAGAAAGATCCCGGTGCCCCCACCGGGACACGAACCGTCGACTTAAACTAAATGTTTAATTATTTGTTTTCACACTTGTCTAACTGCTATGTGGAAACCGGTCTGCAGTTCAACCGAAAAAAGTCAGTCATGGCTTCTAAGTTGGTAGGAAGAGTTTTTAGTTTACTGCCATTGTTTTTATGTGAAGTTTTAGGTTGAAAAAATTAGATTAAAGTCACTTTGGTGAAATATCATGATTTTAGTTTAGTATTCCCGACACAAGGTGCAACACATGATTTAAAAAAAGAACGCCCAAAACTGCTTGGAGTTCACTTTTGATATTTGGTAATTGCACGCTGTGATGGAATCATGAAAGGAGAGCTTCCCAGCAATTAAAAGGTTTCGACACAGTCAGAATGCAACATGCTGCAACAGACAAACACACAAAATCACACACGTTCACAGCCTTCCTGAAGGTTTCATCACAAGCACGCCAAAGTTCAAAATCCAGTGATTCCTTCTCTTATTACAGTTTTCAGGCTCTTCTGCATTTTTTTATAGTATTATTGTTTAAGATAAGATGCATTTTAAAGCCACTGGCAGGTTTTAAGATGCAGAACATTACACTACTGGGAAGTTTTAGTGACACTAATAAGGAAATGCTCGTTGGTTCCACATTCCTCAGCACCAGTCTGTTGCCAGATCGTTTTTGTTGCTGCTTGTTTTGCCATCCTCTCAGCAGTGTCATCACTGCATGAATAACTTACTGTAATCAGTGAGCCATGCAGGGCCTTCAACTGTTCAGCAGGAAGTTGCCACGCAGTCTGTTGTAACGACGCTGTAACGAAATACTTCTGAATTAGTCACAGAAAGGATGGCTGCCAGAACTGGCAGCTGTGCCCCATAGTGTGGTGCTGTGCCATGTTGTGTCACACTGACAAGTTTATACTTGCAAAGGGAATTTTCCACTGGCTTAATGTCTTTTTTTTTTCTTCAAGAAATTAGATTTAGACTCAGATCTACTTTTTATTAGGTGGCAGTGTTTGTTGAACTGTGGCCATGGTCTCCAAGACTGGAAATCACTATCCTGGTATTGTCAGACAAATGCAAATTAGTCCTGAACCTCTTGGTTAACTGTCACAGGCTGCAGACCAGAATGCCTCTGGATTTAGGTGGATAGAGCCACAACCAAGTCAGATGTGAATGCTAAGCACCGGAAAAATATAATCAAGCTTCAAAGGTGCAGTGTGTAGGACAGGGGTGTCGAACTCTGGTCCTCGAGGGCTGCAATCCTGCATGTTTTAGATGCTTCCCTCTTCCAACACACCTGATTCAAATGATCAGCTCATCATCAAGCTCTGCAGAAGCCTGATAACGATCCTGATCATTTGAATCAGGTGTGTTGGAAGAAGGAAACATCTGAAACATGCAGGATTGCGGCCCTCGAGGACCAGGATTCGACGCCCCTGGTGTAGGATTTAGTGTCATCTGGCAGCGAGGTTGCAGATTGTAACCTAATTGAACACCCTTAGCTTCACCCTCTCATTTAAGCCATGTTTAGAGAACCTACAGTGGACGTTTCATAATATACAAAATGTAAAAGACCCTTTGCAGAGCCGGGGTCTGGTTTGTCCATTTTGATCTACTGTAGACAGATGGTAGTGCAGCCTGGTGCACTATGTTTCTTATTTACAGGTGATTTATGCACTAATTAAAACACACTTGTGAATATTATATTCCATTTCTGCCCATAGATCCTCCTAAATTCAACACACTGGAGCTTTAGATGTGGCTGTTTGCTCGTCTTTTAGTAAAAAATATACTGTCCAGTTCTTTAAATCCTGACCAGTCCCTCTTTACAGCCATCATTCCAAATCCAGCTCTTATTAGATCAATGGTGATCATTAGTCCTGCAGTTCTGGGTGGAAATCTGTTTGAATGGGAAGGGAACTGTTTTGCCAGAGCAAATCAAACCTTTCCTCAGCTTTGTCTGCTTCCCAGGCCAGAACATTTCAGGATAAATAGGAGTGAATGGAAACTTACTCAACCGTTGCCTTACCCAGCAAAAATGATCCAAACAAAGCTGCTGTGTCTATTTATAACTCGAGTGTGTTTCCAAAAGCAAGATGAAGGTTTAATGTTTACATAGCTGAGCTTTACAAGCTTATTCCTACTTTGACCTTCACTGTGCACAATTATGGGGGTTTGATACGAGAAAGGAGTTCACACATTCATTTGCTGCGTTTGGAGAGTTTCCTCTGAAGTACAAGAGTGATGTTGTGGCATCACAGCTGATTATAGTTCTAGTGGTTGACTGATATGGGTTTTTCAGTGGCCAAATATTTAGAGAGATGGCTAAAATATAATACCTCGGGGAAGACCCAGGACACGCTGAAGGGACTATGTCTATGTCTCCCAGCTGGCCTGGGAATGCCTAGGGGTCCCCCTGGAAGAGCTTGGGGAGGTGTGTGCGGATCGGGAAGTCTGGGCGGCTTTGCTAAGGCTGCTGCCTCTGCGACCCGACCCCGGATAAGCGGGAGAAGATGGATGGATGTATGGATGGCTCTCTAAATATAATGCCCCTAGATTGCTGATGGTTTTCAGCAGTTACACGGTCGCAAAGGCTTATGCTATGAGATATGGTAGCAACAAGAAAGAGAATCCTAGTGTGAGGTTTCTAGTTAATCCATTTAAGCTTCTACACTTGTTTTCTATTATTGTGACATGCAACTACATATCGTTCAGAAAACATCACTAATATACGTCTGCATTATCAGTTTTTCTTCTTTCCGTGCACTCAGATATGGGATTTTTCATGACGGCTTCAGTTTTTTTTCCTCACAGTTCAACTCACTCATATTCAGAGATTATTATTATTTGATATTTTTTGGGCTTTTCGCCTTTAATGATAGTGACAGTGAAGATAGACCGAGAAATGTGGGGAGGAGAGTGGGGGAATGACACGCTGGCTGGAATCGAACCACGGCCGCTGCGTCGGGGATTCAAGCCCCTATACATGGGTCGCCCGCCCTACCCGACGAGCCATCCGGGCGCCCCATTCAGGGATTATTTAATCTACTCATCCAACATAGCAGATGAATTAACAGCATGATAAGAAGTAACAGTGACGATGTCAGGCTTTTATCTGTAAAAGGAGATGCTGTTGTTCAAACATGGACCCAAATATTAATGTGCGAAAAAGTGGATCAACAGGTGCTTTTAAAATGGGGAAAAAAAACCCTCAAATATTTGATATCAATCTGACAATTCTGAGAAACCATTTTGAGTAGCTATACTTTAGGAATTGTTTCAAGCAGATCAGAAATAGTTCAGTAGAATTCCCCTGATGGTTTAACACCGTACAAGTGTGACGTAGATGCACACACACTCTAAGAATGGATCTTGCAGTGAATTAGGACAACTTGTTTCCAGCAGCTAAACTTTTAAAGTGAAAAATATATTTTATCTCTTTTTTTTCTCTAGCTCACTTGCTCTCTTGGTGACTGACTTACTGAGGGGCAGATCTGCTGTATGAAGCGTTTCTGTTACTTTAAACATTCCCAGCTCTTATCTTGACTGTTATGATGAAATGCCTCCATGTGCTGAATGTCTCATGGGTAGAAAAGAGCAAATTCCCCTGGAATCGGCTCCAGGCGAGGGAAAGCCGAGCCGAGCCAGAGGAAGCCAGTCCTTATAAAGTATCGCTGTGGTTTCATTCCACCATTCATTCATTCATCCTCTCCTCTCTGTCGCGCAGGAAAAGCTTCACGAGGACGTCAGAGAGCATCCGGCTCCGTCGTTCCCTCCTCCTCAGAAGGTGTCGTCAGAGGAGAGGAAGCAGCGCTGGGAGGCGGGCCAGATCGACTACTTGGGCGACGACTCGTTCGCCAACATCGAGCGAAAACTCGACTCCTTCCTTAAGTAGCGGGCGGCTGATGGGAGCACGACGGACACCAGTGGAAGCTCCGCGTGGTCGAGGAGGGGGGGGAATAAACCGCCGCTCAGTCGATCACAGGGGCCTGACTAGCAGGTGACTGGATGAATGCCTCTGTGCACCTTCTCACTGTGACTCTCTGCACCCCATCGGCGTGTGGAGAGTGTAAGTTTGACAAAAATTCCTGTGCACTCCACCATTCATTTTCTCCTCTTAAAGGGAAAGTTGGACATTCTGGGATGTCTCACTTTGTTGCTGAGGATTGGATGAGAAAATTCATTTAAATGTAAAACTCACTCTATCTCTAGTCACAGCACTGGATATGGAAGTCTAAAGGCTAAAACCATTTTTGTTCAGATATTTTCTTTGATCACGGACTTGTTTATTGCTTTTACTGTCTTTGCTGCAAACTGATGACGCTCTATTTAAATGTTATCTGCAACTCGAGCCAAAATTTTAATATTTAAGGCAGACAGGAAACAAAACATATCAAATGGCAGGAATATTTTGAATTGGTCCCAATGTTTACTTGCATAAAGATATGAGACGGAAACAGCTACAGCTTGTTCCACCTGGTTTGATTGAATTTGCACAAAATCCAAAGCATATAAATGACATTTGTGTATTTCATGTGTGGGATTGTTTCTTGGCCACTTCATCTAAGTTTTTGCTTGTTGTCTAAAAACAACAGCAGCAATTTTAGTCTATAATGTAACTTGCTAAGCTCTAATTCGGTATTAAGTGACCTTCGGGTGCTGTTTCTGCTCAGTGCTTCCCCCATTTCAAGTCCTAATTGGCTCTTTTCATATAGAAAATCCTCTCACACAAATCTTGACAAGAAAGCGACTAAGTGTAGCTACTTCCCACAATGTCCAGCTGTTCCTTCTAAGTATTCTTGTGCATCTGATGGAAATGGATTCACTAAAAGTCTGCAGTCTTCCTAATCTGTGGAAAATCTCAGCATCTCAATGACTTGCTCAAGAATAAAGCATTTAGCAGCCGTTTCTGAATTTTTGCCACGACCTCCTTTCCTACCTGCAATAAGCCTCCACCCACTTTGAAGCAAAATATGCAGCAACTGGCTCACTTTTTTTTTCTTCTCCATTCCAGCCAGTCACGCTTTAAAATGACACCTCATTGGAGAACCACAGAGTAGCATCCCTACAGTGTCTGTGCCTCTGACTCTCACCAGCTCCCTCTACCTTCAGCTTTGTAACGTCCGGTGTTGTGTTGAGGCCGTTGTGTTGTATTTGCATGGCACAGAGTTAAAAACGTGGGTCAGTGATGAAGTCTTCCACTCACATCGTAAGGTGGTGTTGACATCCGTTTACTTTTTTGTTGTTGTTTGTGGGATTAAACTCCAGTGTGTCCCTAACAAAATGTGTCATCTGCATGTACGTCCCTGCCAGACCCACATCAGCGTATTTGTGCCATGACCGGGGTTTTCGTCACTTCTTCTCCGTAGCGTAACCAGTTGCCTTATTGCCTTTTCACTGTTTACAAAACCTCACGTACTGCAACTGCTGCTAGTAGCACAGCAAATCCAACTGTGTGGAGTCCGTCCTTTTCTGTTGCCAACTCCTCCTTTACTTCACTCCAGCTGTGTGCCCTCAAAACTATCACCCACAGCTCTTAACGATGCTCTCCCCTCGTCCGGTAAACCCACTCCGACATGACGCCGGAGAGGCGGAGAGAGAAATCCATGTGTAGCGTTTGAGTGTGGATTCTAATTAGTTAATGCACATCTGTTTCCTGGCTGTTAACTGTACATCCCTCCTACAAGAGCTAATAAAAAAAAACTTGTGAAAAACCATCTTTTGTGTATTTATTTTGTTCTGCAACTATATTATTTCTTTCCATTTAATGTCAAATCAGCTGCAGGGTGGTGCAGTTGGTAGCACTGTTGCCTCGCAGCAAGAAGGTCGCCGGTTCACGTCGGTGGGGGCACCAGAATCTTTCTGTGTGGAGTCTCCATGTTCTCCCCGGGCAGCGTGGGTTCTCTCCAGGTTCTCTGACTTCCTCCCACAAGGTCCAAAAACATGTTGAGGTTAATTGGTGAATGTGAATAGGTGTGAATGTGAGTGTGCTTGGTTGTCTGTCTCTAAGTGTAGCCCTGTGATAGACTGGGTGTCCCCTGCCTTCACCCTAAGTCAGCTGGGATAGACCCCAGGCCCCCTCATGAGGATTAAGTGGTGTACAGATAATGAATGGATGGATGTCAAATCATGGAAAATTGCCATTACAAGTTCTAAGGACTTCAGGTGATGTCACTGAATTTGTTTTATGTAAATAAACAGGCAAAAAAAAACAAAAAAGGCCGACAAGAATATCTGCCACCAGCAAGTATTTCCTTTTTTTGGGATACGTGAATAACAAAATTTTCTTTTCTATTCATTTTTTCCAGACAGGAGCTGGTGTAAAGGCCTGCTCCATCTCGCCATTTTCTTTCTCTTCCTTTTCTTTGTCTGTCTGCTCTTTCTTTTTCGGTCTTTCCTTGTCAGTCGTCTCCGTCTCTCTTTGGTTCACGAGTTGCTCATGCTCGTTCATCTTTAAAGAGAGGCTCTGGAGAAAGGAAGATCATATATGTTATATTCTCCTGAACTGTGGAGCAGTTATGATCCAACATGCCGCTACTGTAAAGTAAAACCATCAGCTGAAGCGGCAAACCTGAAGCTGCTTGTTCTTGAGGATGAGAAGTTTATTTGCTTGCTTACCTTCTTTCTCTGGTCCTTGACATCAGAACAGATCAGATCGTGAAGCTTCCCTTCTCTTCAGCTCCTGCTCCATCTGTGCCAGGAGGGGCAGGTTGTCAACATGGGCTTTGGTACGAGCCCTTCGTTTCTTTGTCGCTCTCTTGAGGAGCTCCTCCTTTTGATGAAGCTCCTCTTCAAGGCGGTGGACCTCTTGGGTGCGGCCATCCAGGAGGACATCCTGCTCCCTCAGAGACTTGTTCTCATCTTTGAGGGATTGTATCTCCTGGATGGCCTTGTAGAGGGCGTCCCTCAGTCCATCCATCACCTGGTTCTGGTTCGCAAAGGGCTGGGTGGTTGGAGGCCTGCAATGATGAGGGCTGCTGAACAATGGTGGTAAAAGCAGCAGCCCATCAGCCTGCACA
>NW_007577912.1:665695-667315 GCF_000690725.1 Stegastes partitus
TGAGTAAGATACTTATCTGTAGTTTATCTTTGTACGTCTCGCGAGTACCCGACCCAGTGCAGGACTCTGCTGTGAAGGAGGAGACATGCGGCGGTGGTGTGTTTGCGACAATACAAGTCAGATGAAATGGACGGTGTGATGGTTTGTGAATTAACTAAACGGTTTCCTTCAAAACATTCACGAGTTCAAGAGAGATAATTTTTCTCTGCAACTTTTTTTTTTCTTTTAAAAAAGCTCCTTTTCTGAAAGCTGCTGTATTTACAGTTAAATACGATATGTACAATGTTAGTGGTCTGCATTTTTTTAATCCAGGATTGGTGCAAGAACTCCAACATCTTCACACCTGTTAGATGTTCCTTATTGAAATCTCACACTGGTACAACATGTGGGCATCTCTATCCAGTCTATATGTCAGGGTGTTGACTTTTAACTCAATATATATCAGCCACAGTCTGTTTATTAGCACAGGTTTGACTTAATGATCTAAATGAAGACAAACAGCTGAACAAATACGAAAGCTTCCCACATGGTGCATCCTGCAAATTAATCAGTATTAAAGTGCTAACTTGTTAAATAAAAGCAGAAATTAAAAAAAACAAAACAAAAAACATGGAAAATCAACTCTCAACCAAAATTTAAAGTGTACAAAAATTCTGTGCAGTTCTTTCTTAACAAAGGAACACAGACACTTCAACTACAAATCTTCCATGTTGTTTCCATGTTGTTACGTCAGTTAAAGTCCATCACAGCTCCAACAGAGCTTGGATTTCATCGATGCGAGATGTTTTCCTGTCGTTGTTTGTGGAGCCGAACGCCTTCTCCACCAGGTCCTGCTTCTTCTTCTGGATCTTTACCATGTTCTCCTCCACCGAATCCTTGACAATGAACTGCAACAACAGACACAAACACAAAGAAGTGACAAAATAAGGTTTACAGTCCTCATGAATGTAGTATGGAAAGTGTGATGCCTGTGAGACATGTAATAAACTTTCTGGACCATAATACTGCAGGACATAATTTCTGACCTTGGTAACAACAACGTTCTTCTTCTGGCCCAATCGGTGGCAGCGGTCAATACACTGCTCTTCTGTGGCTGGATTCCAGGCCTAAGGGACGTACACGGATCATTGCAAGGGAACACACAGTGAAAAATGTATTCCTAAAAAACGTGTTTGAGTAAATATCTCTCTGTTGGGATCTAATCTGCAGAGTTTCCTTTTGGAGATTTAACCAAGGAGGTGATCCTGTTATCAGTTTAGCTATTAAACAATCCCACATTAGTCATGAAAGGCATTTGTGCTGCTTTCCATTTTATTCTTTTTTGATGATGTTCTTTATTGTTTAAAAAGTGTGCACAACTTGTGATTGATGCTGACAGAGCCGGTCTTTATTGAAGGTGAGTCAGCTCACCTGCACTACAACACAACAGGAAATCCCTGACAAAATTAATATACTGACTACTTTGTCACTGCCTGCTGAATGTACACTCTGACATGGCGAAAGTGCAACAGAGAAACCAAAAAAAAAAAACATTTCTGGGAACTATCTGCACATCTTTTTCAGGACACAAGTACTTAGGAGGGGGACAAGCATATCCAAAACTCTCAAACAGACTCCCGC
>NW_007577912.1:671022-674219 GCF_000690725.1 Stegastes partitus
GAGATGCCAAATTACAAAGTTGCTATCCACAGACATGCCTGTGCACTCGACACACACCTCTTGATGATGTTTTTTCCTTCCTTGCGTGCCCGCTCGTACTCCTCCCTCTCCGACTGGCTGAGCTCGACCTGCTCCACGTACACCGTCTTGTCAGGCAGCGACACCAGAGGACGTCCATTCACCTCGCTGGTCTTGGTCCGTCGCAGGGTGATGCACTTCACCAGGGTCTGGAGGTTTCTGCACACAGTATCAAGTGCCTGAATGTAACATCTGATGTCTGATTATTTATAGAGTAATATGACAAATTCCTCCACAAAATTACAAACTTTCATCAAACATTCATTTAAGTGTCTATATGTAAGCTAATATTAGTTTACCAGCACATGTAGTTGCGCATGTAGTAACATAACTAATTCAGAAATTTGCCTGAAATGACTGTCTGTACAAGATAATACACCCTTGATTTATAAACCTTTTATTCAGACAAGGAAACACGTCCAGCCTGTTAATATGTGGAAAAAATAGGGAGAAGCATAAGGTAGAGAAACACAACAGATGCCATGTATCAAGTAAAGAAAGTAAAAAAAAAAAAAGGTTATATTACAGGTTGAAGAAGGAAAAAAGAATGAAGCTTAACAAAAACGTAACATAAAAATTACGTAATAAAACTGCACCTCAGCATCAATTTCACTCTGACTGACAGCATCAGTGTCCACTCACAGGAAATGGCTCCCTCTGGAGTGTTTTTGCTTCATTACAGCAGTATCATTTTCTTTATCTTTTTTAATTAGCATTTTATTATTGCTACATTGCAGTTCCTGTATCTCTGAGCACTTACTGCATGCCGGCCCTGTCTCCTTGCATAGCTGGTCTCTGGATTACTCTGTTCCACCACTCTCGTACATCGAAGGGCTTCAGACGCAGGAAGGCCAGCAGCATCCACAGATCCTTCACACTGTTCTGGATAGGGGTACCTAAAAGGCACAAACACACACACATAGATGACTGCATCTATGCGTACCTGATAAAATCCCTAAAATGGGTATTTGTAATTGTTAATAGTGATAAAATTAATATTATGATGTTGCCGTACATTATGTTTTTGTGTTTACTAAAGTACTCAAAATTAGAAAACCTAAGATCAGCCAAATCAGTATGTAAGATGTCACGATTTTAAAAACATGAACTTGTAAACATTCATTTTCAGTCACAATATTTTGGAAGTTTTTTGCCTTGATACACTTCGATGAAGAGATTTATCCTATGGCCACTGAAAAGTCTGGATTCTCATTGATTTAAATTGTGGACNGAAAAATGCATAAAATGGAAAGAAAAAAAAGAATTGTTTGAGTATATTTAGAAAGCTTCTGTACAGTCAAGATACCCAGTTCTAAAAGACAAACCAACAAAGACAAATCTCCAACCGTTACTGTGTGAGTGTTACCTGAGTGGCGTCTCCAGGATGGTGAGGAAGCGCGTAAACTGAGAGACGACCAAACACTTGATGCTGCTGTCTTCACTTCGCACCCTGAGTAGGTTTCCCATCAGCGCCTGCACCTGCAGAGACAAAAACACAACTTACACATGGTAGTACACAACTCTACCTTCCAAGTCTTTTAAAATAACTTCTGATTAAAGAAACCAGAGTCGTTAAAGTCCAGGATCAGAAATGCTCAAAAAGTGGGTGTCAAGCTGAGCCTTTTGAATCTAAACACCTACAATATGAGCATTTTGATAAGTCCTGCTGATGTTGATCCTGTCAAGGTAAGATCATTTACATCATTTATTAAATGTAACACTCAATGCTTTTGGTAAACAATATTTTTGTTAATTATGCAGGGATACAGAATGCTACAAAGTTTATGAGTAAGAAAACTAAACTGGTTTGTAGGCAACGTCCTTGAAAACAGTCTGTAGCTGAAAATCTTGCCGAAGCACAACTTGAATAAAATTTCCTTTTCTTAAAAACTTGTTTATACTTTTACTATGTGTGCGTTAACATTTTGATGACTATTATCTGAAGACTTAGAACCAGCAGACAAATCATTACACAGTCTTGTTACTGTTGGACTTCTTACGCTCATGAGAGCCACCTAGTGGTTAAATGTAATCATAACAACACTCTTCGTTACAGTGTACCTTTTATAGTGCTTCCTAAATGGTTGGAAAGGTTTAGACCTGACTTATTCAGTGCTGGAGAGAGGATCAGTGCTTATGAAGGGGTTAGATTCCCTGGAAGTGTCTGGTTGGATGTCTGTGCTTCCCCTCTTTATCGATCCAATGTACAGTTATTTAAATGACTACTGCATTTTTAAGAACAAAGAAGACATTGCCCCTTATTGTCCTGAAAATCTTGCCGAAGTACAACTTGAATAAAATTTTCATTTAAAGCTTCAAGAAATTGTGTTTAATGGTCTACAGGTTGTTTTACATTTTTTATCCCCCACTTAATTTAAAGTTTAACCTTTGAGCTTGTCCTCCATCTCTCAGAGTTGGTACTATTTTCGTCGTCCAGTTCCTCTTGTGGAAACTCCACCAGTTCACTGGTTTTGATCTCACTTCGACAGAGAGGACAGCGTGCTTTGTCCTGTTCAAACGCACAGAGCACAAGGGAAAAGATGAAAATGTTCATGACTGGCAGCTAAAACATCAATTATGTAGTAGCGAAAACTTTTAAATCAGAATTCAGGCAAATTGAAAAGCCCTCGGCCTGCTGAGGACACGTACCTGCTCAGTGCTGATGACTTGTGCGATGCAGGGCCGGCAGTAAACGTGGGCACAGTGTGTAATGACGGGAAGCTGAACTGAGTCCAGACACACCGAGCATTCCTCGTCAGAGCCGCTGGCCAACACCAAGCGCAACTTTTCTATCAGACGCTCCCGCAGCTCTGCTGGCGTTGCTGCAGCACCTACAGCAGAGAGAGGACACAGGGAAGGAAAGAAGAGTCAGGAACTTGATAGTTAAGAGCAAATGGATTTCAATGGACGGCATGATGAATAGAATCTGCAAAATAGAGTTACAGGTATGAACTCTAAAAGCCAATTTAGATGATGGTTTATGGTGGTAAAACAAGGACATTATTGGAAGAAAAAGAAGCAGGTTGGTGCACAGAATTTTTTTTTTTGAATCAGATATACTTTATTGATCCCTGAGAGGAAACTGCAGGTAACACTAAAGTTATTTTATATTACATCAT
>NW_007577912.1:676849-680320 GCF_000690725.1 Stegastes partitus
AAAACAGAGGATGTGTCTAATGCCTTTCCAAATGAATGAAGGTAGAGCTTCAGCAACAGAGTTTGGACTTAGAATTGGTTATGTAACTACAATCAAATGTATCTTCAAGTGACAGATGTAATGGAATTGTGTAGCTTAATGCATTGATATTCTCTGTTCTTGATGCTGAAGGCAAACTGTAAAATTTCTCCTTACTGGTTTGAAAAAGTTTTAAAACTTGTCAAGCCTTGTAAACCTGTTTCCATTCAGCTATATGTTACATCATGCATTTTAATCACAGAACATACATCTCAATTGGTGTTGTTGTTGGACTGTGTGTGTGTGTACATGTATTAATGTGCAATACCTGACAGAATCCAGCGCCTCTGAGCTTTCAGGCCGAGCACAGCCTTACTCATCTGTGCATTTGGGTTTCTTATGATGTGTCCTTCATCCAGCACGACCCTCAGCCAGCTGATCCCATGTAGAGGACTTTTATTCTGAAAGGGACACATTACAGGACATTATAGTTGCTATTAAATTAAAAGTAAGTTGTTACCGCATATGAACTGCACATCTCTTATCTGAAACGTACCATCCAGTTTCAGGACAGTCATTCATTTGTAACTGGATGACTGTACTTATCAAAACAAATCTATGCACACAGACCAGTTTGTTGCCTTGCAGTCGCTGGTATAAATGCATCCTTCTCCACTCACCCCAAAGTCAGAAGAAAGAACATTGTACGTGGTGATCACCACATCCTGAGAGGACAGAAACTGCTTGCTCCTGTTGCGTTCTGAACCATAGTACAGATACACATTTAGCTTGACGTTAGGATGCACATGCTGCTCAAACTGGTCCTGTATGCAAACACACAAAAGACAGAAGAAGAAAAATATGATACATGCTGACTTCAGGGATGGAAAAAGTTTACAAAAACTAAAATCTAGCTTTAACCACCAAGATTATGCATAAATAAATGATCTGTGTGACGCTCCTACCAGCCAGTTGCTGAGCACAGAGAGTGGACAGATGATGAGAGTTGTTCTGGCTGAGAGGTCATCTGTGTTTTCAGTGACGGATGAATCCATACCTGCACATATAAAAAGGTCCACATACATCTCCTGTATTGGCACATAGTCCAACTTTTCTTTTACTAAATTGAAGCAAAAGCAGGTACAAATATACTGTTACACTCACGCTGTGTGACATTGGCAGTTTTCTTCTTCTTTGAGCCTGTATCTGATGTTGAGCCAGTCAGCGCTGCAGCAAAATCCAGATCCTCAAACAATACTGAAGCCTCTGCACACAGAACACAGAGATAGATTGGTTCATAGGTGTATGTATGTATATAAGCCAAATGTCAACACTATTTAGTTATATTATCCATCCATTATCTATACACCGCTTAATCCTCACTAGGGTCATGGGGGGCTGGAGTCTATCCCAGCCGACTTAGGGCGAAGGCAGGGGACACCCTGGACAGGTAACCAGTCTATCACAGGGCTACACTTAGAGACAGACAACCAAGCACACTCACATTCACACCTACGGACAATTTAGAGTCACCAATTAACCTCAACATGTATTTGGATTGTGGAAGCCGGAGAACCCGGAGAGAACCCAGGGGAGAACATGCAAACTCCACGCAGAAAGATTCCGGTGCCCCCACCGGGACGCGAACCGGCGACCTTCTTGCTGCGAGGCAACAGTGCTACCAACTGCGCCACCCTGCAGCCCTAGTTATATGATACATAAATTAATTTATATCTGCCAAACTATGTCACCTAATGCCTCAAACATGCCAATATTTTCATTTGTTTACATTAGAGTGCATAAATACAAAGTTTACTGGACTTGCACCTTTACTGGGCTTTCGCTTGGTGGGTTTCTTCTTTCCTTTGCTGGTACCTGTAAGTAAGGAAGTCAGGTAAAAATGTATGCGAGCTTGATGGAAGAATACAAAAACCCTCACAAAAGTATGAACAGACATTAAAAGATACATCAGGATTTGTTCTCACTTTTCCCTGGATCATCTGCTACGTCCACTACATCTGGTGTATCAGCGCTGGTTACCTCCACCTGGGTACTGACCCACATAGGAAACATAAACAATCCATGTGAATAAACTGGGTCTTTGAGCTAAAACACAAACAGCAAAGCAAGCATGCAAAAGCACATTTACACTTACCGCTCTGAGCATTGAGAGCCACCTGCAGTATCATCCATTCCTGCTTTGCTGCTCCCTAAAACAAAGACATCACATTATCTCTCCTGGCAATACTGTTCTTACCGGTTTTTGTTTTTTCACGCTCATAAAGAGAAATAAAGGAAGCAAGTGTAGGGTAGAAAATAAAAATCTGCAGCAGTAAATTTATTCAAAGTACCTTGCAGTTTAGAGGCCATCTGTGGTTTAGCTTTAGCCTTCGTAGGTGAAAATTGCTTCTCCTGCACACATATAAACAAACCCTTTGTAACGTTTGAACACAAGATACAGTATATTGATTAAAAACAATACTACACAACTACTTACACTTTTCTCGACAGGCAGCGGCTTTCCTTTGTGAAAGTTGGTGAGGATCAGAGAGATTGTTGTCAGAGTTTTACCCTGAAAAGCAGAAAGAGATGCAGGCAGTGTAAATAGCAGCTGTGTAATGCCCATTTTTGTTGTTAATGTAGAAAACAGCAGCTCTGGTAGGTGCGCTTTTTCTTGTCCTTCTTCATTCAAACAACTCAGTCATTCACCCAAGTCCTACACACTGTGTACGAAGCGATCTCATCACCCTTTGTCAGTCATCTCAGTGTCATTGATACCTGTCACCCTTTTCCCCATAAAATCTGCTCCCAGACCCACATACAAATCAACATCCCACCTTTTGATCACAATTTATACATACAGTGTCTTCTTCTCATTTCTGTATAAAATGCGTCCTCCCTTCACAAACCCAATCTCTGTGTCTGTAAGCCCACTGTATGCCAGAATGTCAATAAAACACCCCACTACATAAAACCATCGGATTAGGACGATGAGTAAATTTCCACTCCTTGGAGGACCCACCACGCAACTTCCAGGACTTAAATTATCAGCTGTGAATGTCTTGGTGCACGATAGCACAGGACCTACAGAAGTTCATCTCTAAATGGATCTTTTAGCAGGACAAGGAGGACCTACGCGATGTTGGGCAGGTAGCTTTAAAGTTGTGGCTACTCAAGTCATACTGATATGACATCACATTCAAAAGTACCGTAATTTTAAGACTATTGAGACACCTGAAGCCACACCCACTAACTTTAAAATGAAAACAAATTTTGTACATACATAGGCCTGCACTTGTTTATAAGCTGCAGGTGTCCACGTTGTAACATGAGATATTTACAGAGAGATTTGTTTTAACTTTTAATTAAGTAAGTAACATGCACAAATACGTGCCGTAAATGCTTTTTTCCGAACAGTGCCTGTAACACGGCTGGTTAAAAAAATTAAAAATA
>NW_007577912.1:681340-693627 GCF_000690725.1 Stegastes partitus
GACAGACAGATAAACAAATCAAATTCGTACCTCAGCTGCTTCTTTCTCCCCATCTTTACTCTCCATCAACCCTTCAAACAGGTTATCAAATGCATTCTTTAGCTGGAAGAAAAAAGAATCTTTGTCAAAAAAAAAAAGGTAATCCAGCATAAATTGATTCAGCATTAGCTAAAGTCTACAATTTTTAGAACATTGCTGTGATTGAATTTGATTAGCAATAAATCCACTATGCAAAAAAAATATTCTGAAAGCCTTAACTAATAATGCAGTGTTCCTTATACAACCTTCAGCTACACACTGCAAGTAGGTACAAAATACTCTACGACTGCCTGTAAATACAGCATTGAAGCTTGATTATCTTCTATTCATCAACTACCTTAATCCTACTTTGATCTCATCCCTCCTACTCCAATGGAACAACCTCATGATTCAATTTATGTTGGGTCAAATATGAGAACTCAGTACATTTAGCAAGTGTGGATGATAAACCAGAGTTTGGTTGCACTACGATTTTCTCTCTCGTTTTCTCAAGATTGTCACATATTACATTAAATATTGTGTTTTTTGCCATGTCCTTACACTTCACATGAACTCAATTTATTACCTCATCTGCAGTTAGTGGGATGGTCAAGCCTTTTTTAGGTGGAAATCCATAAGTACCTGGAGCACTGAATGATTTCTGAGATGCACCTGAGATCAAACACGCAAAGTCAAACGCACGCAAATAAAATCAATGAAGTTAATGACAATGAGCGAACACGGTCATTTTTAATGCAGCAACAGAAGTTTTTTTTATCCAGGAACAGTAGGTGTGACTGGAGTGTGTTTGGAAGTGTACCTGTTTGAACGCCTACACCTGTGTTCAGCTTAAATCCGCGACGTGCCAGAGATTCCATCACAGTGTTTTTGTTCTCTTCTTTCCCCCAGAAAGACAGATTCACTGGCATGTTGAAAGAGTTGTTCGTCCCTGAGTGCACCACCCTAACCAAGCAAAGAGACGTGTAAAAATATACGCCTAAACTCACAAATGTTCAGTCTTCAACATATTTTCTAGCTTTATAAGGATGTTTCTGATTATACTTAAGGAAGAATTAATGGCTTTTGTTTTTCCTCAATCATATTCTGTCAAACCCATCACAACTCACCCCTCTACTTTAGCCAGGTTGTTGTCCATGACGTAGGCCATCGCTGCAGCCAGCTCCTTCTTGATGTGTCCTACCTGGTTGCCATAAACGTTGGCAACCATGACTGCGTTGCGGTCATATGGATTCTGGGGCTCCCGCACTAAACCCACCATCTCCCCTCGGTTCACCTGTCCAGGGAGCAACACACAAATCATTTGCGGCATTTCTGGAAATCTGTGCACTAGAGAAATAAAGGTGATAGAGAGTGATCCTCACCACCCCTGTGTAATATCTGAGGCCGACCACGCTTCCCCTCAGGTGGCCAAACAGCACGCTGCCGTCTGCATCTGGCTCCTCGGATGCTGCAGCAGCTCTGATGGCCTGGGACAGAGTCTCTGCATTGGTCTCATGGCGGTCTGCGAAGAGGTCCACCTCAGTGTACCTGTCCCAACCAAACCTCCACCTGCGGGAAAACATGATGCCTGGAGACAGAGAAGAGAAACAAACAGATGGATAAATAAAACAAGTTGTGACAGAAAACAGTAAAGAGCAGCTTTAATTGTCAGAGTTAACACCTGGTAAGTCACGTGACCTGGGAGGTGTAACAACAAACTTTAGAACTTACAAAGGATGGGTAGCAAGTTACGCCTGCATTGAAATTAAACTACCAGCTAAATAAGCACCAAGCTATCATATTTCCTACCCACAAACCTATAAACTGATAAAAGGTAGCCACATCTCTGTTTCATAGGTGAAAAAAACAAAACCAGACGAACCGTTAATATGAATCTTAACGTTAGCTTAAAATAGCAGCATTTAATCTGTTAGCTTACTCTGCGCTATCTTCTTTACTATTGTCTCCGTGTCAATAAATACAGTTAGAGAGCGGGTTGTGCTCCACAAATCATTCGTACTGTTTGTCTTCAACTCAGTGACAGTCTTGTTTTTTTCTCCAAAGACTGCTGTGGCTCCACGTTTCTGATGTTGCTGTTGATGTTTGGGCTCCTTTTCGCTGCTGTTCAAATTGACGGTCCAGTCACCCGCAGTTAGGATACAACTTCCGGTCGTAACCTTCAAAATAAAATAGCACTTCGCCGCCTTTCACACCGGTTTCTAATAGTATAATCATAGATATGCATAATAAAGGCCTTTATTACACATATCTATGAGTATAATGATGCTGATTATATATATCCAGTATAGAGTGTTATAGCTTTAGAAGAATGAAATAAAAGCTGCAGGTTTTAACTGTGCTGTGTGTACATAAAATATACATGTCAGCTTTTTATAGCACAACATATGGATATAAATGAAGATATTTGTGAAATTGTAGCTTAAATAACAAACACTTTTCAAAATGACAAAAAATTACCCACTTTTTGCACATATATGTGCAACTGCTTGAACCCCACGAAACTTAGATTTTCCCCAATTTCAGTAAAAAGGTAAGCCAAAAGAAAATTTTCCCTCTACTGCTTTTCATTAATTAGTTAATTTTTACATGTACAATGTTTTATTTTCTTATTTTCTGTTTTTTTCTGTTGTATTGGTCAACTGGGGCAGTTTCAATTAATTTATACATTAATTTATTTAACTTGTAGCTAAGCTCTGTTTTTGATTTATTCATCTAAATTCATTTAATTTTATTCTTTACAAAATTTTGCCTGTAAAGCACTTTAAATAACCTCTGTGTGTGATAAGTTGCCATATAATAAATTTGCTTGATGCATCGTGTCTTGAAATGAACTGTAAATAAAATTAAACTGAATTGAATTCAAAACAATTGAGCGTGTCACGATATCTATGTTCAACTGTTGTCTTGCTTTTAGTGGAGAAAATCATTATGCAGTTCATCAAGAATAAATAATGAAAATAATATATATGTTTATTCTCTTTACTATTAGTATTATTAAAGGCTGGAAATACAAACATTATTCTGAAAATCAGGAACGCTCTGCTTCTAGGTGGCATCGCGGTGGAAGTTGCGCAGCGCTCATCTTCAGCTGCTTTACGCGCCTTCCGAGTTTGGCCAAATGTGCGCTACGGAAGCCGGCAGGTTCCGACCCCTCCGCGCTCCTCCGCTTGTTTCTGCGAGGTTCCGCTTCCTCTCCGTCTGGTTCCTCCCCGGGCCGAGCGACAAGAACCAGGCTGAGAGAACTCGGGGGAGAGCAAAAGGAGTAAACTGCTCTGCTTTTAATATCCTGCGGGGACCCTTTGCGAAATCTCAGCATCAAATCTGGGCTTTAGACGGACTGAAAGTCGGCGCAGACGGGGCGGAGTTTGGGGAGTTTGGCCGGAGGAGTGCGGTTGACTTTTTTGCGGTTGACAGCAACCGGTGAGTTAAGATTTGCTCATTCAAAACAGTCTGTGCTTCTCTTATCTCCCACAAAAGCTGTTTTTTTGTATTTTTTTCACTTACTATCAGCTTATTTTGGCACATGGAGCATTCTGACTGAGGGGCAACGTCTTTTTCCAGCTGTTGAAAAGACGCTTTTTTCTCTCTTTGAAGGAGATAAAAATAAAGCACAGCAGGCAGAAATCCAGATCCTACTGTTTGTGGGGTTTGTGGTTTTCTTACACTATTGTAATGTGAGTCTGCAGGGACTCTTTAGTGATGTGATGTTTACACAAAACGTGTGTGATAATTGCCTCTGGAGTCTGGGCTAAATGTGTGACAGGCTGGTTTAATAAAATGTGGTTTAATTCAGCAGAGGGTGCTGTCAATTTGAGTTACGGTTTGTTTTCTCTGTGGTTAAACTGATTTGCTTTTGTCACTTCACCGAGATAAACTCTAAATAAATAGGTATGTAGATAAGTATAATGGTACAAACAAAAGAGAAGGAGGGACGTGGTTTAAAGCAGAGGCATCCATGTTGTGTTATTGGACATGTTCTGTTACAAAAATAATTTGATTTCACAACTACTACACTATTTAAAAAAAAAAAAAAAAAATATGCTGTTAAAAAATAAACAGCAAAATTCTGGAAACAATGGTGCTAAACTTGGAATACTGCAATTTTCCAAAAACTATAGAAAAAATACAGAATGCAGTGGAAAATATCCTTAAAATAATATTTTTTAAGCAGAGTTTAATACAGTAAAACTGTAAAGTCACAGTCATATATTGTGAAAGAACAAATAGCTTTTTGTAAAAATGCAGATTTTTGATGTGTAGTTTTTTTTTAATTTTTTACAGTTAACATATAAATTAATACTATTTTTGAATTATTTTACTAGATTATTATTATAATTATCTGTAATTTAAGAAATCAGGGAAAATCATATTTTTCTTTCAAATAATGGCATGTATCTGTAAAATAATAATATTTTTTGTTGATATAAAAATACAGTAAAATATGTGTAATTTTACAGTCAAACGTTGTTAAATATTGTAAACAATTTTTGCAGTTTCGACCTTTTTTTTTTGCACAGTCAGTGTGTAAATTAATTCCCTTTTCTGTGATTTTTCTCAAGATTTAACTTCAAAGTAGAGATCTGGAAAATCACACTTAAAACATATTTCACATTTTTTAATCGTTAATATTTTTTTTCTTCCAAATAATGGAAAATATTTTTAAAATAATGATAATTTTGCTGATTTAAATACAGCAGAAAGAGTGACATCATTAACAGTTGTGGCTTGTTTTATGACATTTAACATGTAGCTACACCTTACTTAAGTGATTTTACTAGCTAATATCTGTAATTAAGCAAAACAGGGAAAATCTGTGAAACAACAGTAAATTGTTATAATAATCACATCGTTTTTTTACTGTGGACCTCCTGCCAGCAATCAGCTTTGAGGGCACGTAGGTCATGTCCCTGATATTCCTCCAAGTTTGAAAGATCTCAGAAGTCTTCGGTTCCAGAGAATCTCGAGATATGATACACAGGAAGTTTATTTTAAGGCTTATTCTGAAATTCTGTAGCTTTTTAGAGATGTTTCTGATTTTAATAGAGGAAAAAATAAACAAAATAATGCTCAGTAGACGTATATTCCTGACCAAAGAAGGCTTCATCCCAAATGTACATCTGAAACAGTTGGACAGTTGAATTTAAAAAAAATAATAATCAGTTGATTGTTTTGTCACGAAAACATTTGTAAGCTTCGACCTTTCAAATTAGCGACAATAGCTTCAAGCCCTGGAAAGCCGGAGCAATGTGGCTTCAACAAGTGCTATACATCAGTGTTTAATGAATCTGCGCCTGTGCTTTCTCCATCCACGCTGTTAATCCTGCAGGTTTACTGAACCATCCATCATTTGTTCACCAAACTAACACGCTTGGACTTTGAATCCTGAGGCCAGTTTTGTGCCTGATCCACAGCCTGAATATTGCCAGGCTGATGATTTTAATCCGTCAAAATGTTGACACAGGGGTGAGGCAGCTGTTTGAATAACAGGATAAGGTGTTCATTGTAGGTGTACACAGCTGGGTGTGCTTCAGCCACTGCCAGACCCATAATCAGTGAAGGGACTGTAGAAAGTAGAGCGCTCAGACAGAGTATGTGTGTGTACATGTATGTTGCATTAATGCCAGTTTGTTTTCTCATTCGCCCGTGTGGAGCAGTATATATTTCTGTGCGAGTGAATGAAAGGGAGGTTGGAAGCGGGCAGTGTGTGTCGGCTTCATCACTCCTTCCAGGAAGTCCTCCACAGAATTTCCTTTTATAGAAGCCAAACACAAAAGGCTTGTTGTCCACTTCCTGTAAACAGCTTGACGGCTGCGTTTCGCCACGCTCTGATTGGCCGGCCCGGTCCTGTGACCCTGTGGGGCTCGGGGAGTTCCAGGATGAGGAAGTGGGCTTCCCTTGACGGTGGCCAACCACAGGGAATAGAAAGTGCTCTGATGCAGCAAGAGAGCGGCGAATGAGGAATAGAAATTATAAAGCGTGGGGCGATGTGACAGACTCAGAGGCACAATTATGAAACGGGAGCTTCTGTAAATTGAGAACAGATGCGAGATGCAGTTGGAGGTTGCTTGGATGTAAAATAGTATGTTTACTAGCCAAAAATGCAGAGTTTAAGGGAATGAATCTGAAAGAGTTAGAGACAGAAAATTACACAGGGAACATATCCACATCAGTAGAGCTGGAACAAGTCGGCGATTAATCAGTTTGACAGGAAGATTACCGCACGTTGCTTGACATCATCATTTAATTATTTCAGTATTTTTTATTTTTGCAGAATTGCTAAATATGTGCAGGATTTGCAAATTTTGCTTGTTTTGTATCACTGTATATTCACAAGATTCTGGACTGTTTTCTCAAACTCTATGGCCCGGTTTCCCGTACAGGGATTAAGCCCTGGTTCTAGATTAAATCACATTGTAAACCAGGATTTGTTGAAATGGCTTTCTGAGACATGGATTAAAATAGTCTCAGAGTTGTCCTGGTCTTGAGTTAAATGGTCTTCTTTCTTGAAGAGAGACTAGGGCTAATCCAGGTCTAAATCAAGACTTAAATTAAACCTGGCCACAGGTTTAACTTCATAGTAAAGGCTGCATGCCTCACAGTGCATGGTGAAAATGGATTACCTCGACTACATCAATGACGCTGAAAGACCACCGCCAAGACCAGAAAGAAGACTGCTCAGAGACAGAATTAACCCGTTGAATTAATTTGATGATATGGATTTCCGTGACCCTTTTCGTACCTTGTAGGTGGCCTGATCAACAGCATATGAATTCCTCTGATTTCATATGTACAAACACAATGCAGCTGAAATCTTTTGTTTGCTTCAGACAAAGCTTTCATGTGACTCAGTGAGGGGAACCTCTATACCTCCTTCCTTATAGGTACTTATCACCGTGAGGTTTTTGTGTGGTGTGAGTGAATCCACTGACTGCAAAATAGTGCACAAAGTCGGCAAAGCAACATGTGAACTGAGAAAGGACGACATCAACTTCCCTGATGCTGCTGATCAGGCCACCTACAAGGTACAGTCCTATAAATATGGGAACTTCCCTGGAGTCATTGGTTGTGTTGATGGATGTCATATTCCTACTAGGTGTCCTTCAGCAGAAGATGCTGAGCTATACAGGTAAAAAACGTTTTTTTAATAAATGTGCAAGGCGTCTGCACTCCCACGATGCAGTTCTCCAACATTGTTGCACATTGGAGCGCTTCAACACGTGACTCAAGGATTTTCCAGAACTCCGCTTTGTGTGCTCAATTTGAAGCAGGACAACACAGTGGAATCCTACTTGGTGACAGTGGTTATGCACAGACAAACTTCTTGTTCATCCCTTATCTTCATCCAGTCAGACCTGAGCAACAGCGCTACAACCAGGCTCATATCCACACCAGAGGGCTAGTGCAGTGCATGTTTGGTATCTGGAGGAATCGTTTCCATTGTCTCAGGAATAATTACGTTTTGAACCAAGAAGATGCTGTATTGTCATTGTGGCAACAGCAGTGCTTCATAATTACCTGAGACAACATGGCTCCCCAGACCCACCACCTGAATATTGCAATGACCCACATGTTCCCATGGCAGAAGTAGCCAACAACAGAACTGGACACACTTACAGAGACACCTTTGTTTTGCAGCACAGGGGCAGTGTTACAAAGAGCACTGACATTGCTGCTGCTTCTGCTGCTTCATGTCTCTCTCCACCTCTTTGGTTCAACATGAAGGATTTTCGTCTTGAGTTCATGTTCTTCTTTTAAATACTGTAATTTATGCTCATGGAACTCTATAGCAAGTTTTTCAGGAATGGTCAGCCTTTTCCCTCTTGGCCTGATGTTCTTGTCTCTGCTCTGGCTCCTCTAACATCTGGTTTAAGCTCAGGTCATCTTTTTCTAGAAAAGAATTTCAATATTAGACATAATATGTCAAGAATTGAAGCCATGACAGTATTTTTTAATCAGAGTGCAAAAGACAATACTATTTAGCTTATGCTAACCTGCTGGGGACAATAATATGTATATACTAAAGCTGATGAGTATTGAAGTGTTTCCCCACCTGAACTGTCCAGGTGATCATTGTGTGGGATACCTTCCAGGGGTTGCTGGCTTTCAGTCATCCCAGTTAACAAGTCTCCAAGGTCATCTGTCTCTTGTCTAACTGGAGCTCTTGAAACACTTCCTACGAGTGATGGCTGTTGTTTTCTTCAAGTGCACTTTAATGTTTTTCCACAGGACCTTTAAAGGTAATATAGAAATGTGTGTGAATCGTACAATCAGGCCACNGATGGCTGTTGTTTTCTTCAAGTGCACTTTAATGTTTTTCCACAGGACCTTTAAAGGTAATATAGAAATGTGTGTGAATCGTACAATCAGGCCACCATAGATAATACAAGCTAATCTTACCTGAAGTTGTTGGTGGGTCCTGTTGGTTACTTTTTATTTGAGTTATATTAATTCAAAGCTGCAGTCCATGCATTCCTTTTTTTGCTTTCTGTTGTTGAATCATGATGTTTGTCTTATTATGGGGTACTTTGAAATAATTTCCTTAAAAAGTGTCTTCTCGCTTTCACTGAAAGTTTTTGAACGCTTTCTTTTTTCTTTCTCCATTCTAGTTCAAGGGTCAAACTCCAGTTACACACACACACACACACACACACACACACACACACACACTGCTAAAATGTATATTGGAATATTCCACCCCAGGTTTTTAGAGCGCCCTCACCTTTGCACCATGTACACATTTCTAATCTGATTCGGCTTCCAAAACATGATCTGAGTTGTCCTTGATTACTTTAGTCTGAGACTCTGTAGTCTTGAACTAGTTAATCTGAAGTTAGGTAACATCTCAGACAGCAACTGGATTAGTGTGGATTAATTTAAACCAGATTAATCTAGTCCTGGTTTTGTTTAAACCCCGAATGCGAAACCGGGCCTATAAGACTAAATGACAATAACAGTCAGATTCCACTTCACGGAAGCAATGACTGATAAATTCTTGCTTATTTTGTCAAAACTCAAAACATTCCTAACCTGTTGGGGTCACGTCTCCTTAAAACAGACTAATGTCTGTGTTTGACCCTCGTCTCCGGTTTAAGGTTGTTCTATTCAACTCAGTTTGTCCTTATCAAGTTCTTTCATTTGGGTATTTTTGTATTATCTTGAATAGAGCTGCATCTTGTTTGAAAAATTCCCCACACTGGTGCCATAACTGTCCCTGAGTTTGGGCACTGAAAAACCAACATGTATGAAAAGCCAGCACATTTTTTAATAGAAAAACTAGTACAGGAAATCGATCCAAATAAAGTCCTCAAGCATTCAAAACATTTCCACTTAGACTTGCCTTCACTGGGCCGTTTTGGCCTCACTGGAACTGGTTAAGGCATAGCTGCTGTCATCATCTGGTTTTATTTGGTTCAAAACCATTGGCAGTGACGATGCATTTAATCATCTCACTTCTAAGTTTTAAGAAACACGCATTAAAGCTAAAGACAGTCAGAGCAGTCACTGTAAGTTCAAGGCTTGTGGGAGAAACAGGACTGTCTGCATGCAGTCAGTTGCATCAGTGTGACCACTAAACACTGATATGTGATCACACCACTCTTGTGATTGGACCAGCACGAAACCGAGGCAGACACGGCTCAGACAGTTATTTAGAAGTCGTGCACTGGAGGAAACAGATGCGTTCTGTATCTGCAGTTGAGGAGGTCACAGCAAGTTCTCAGGTCTGTTGTTGTATGTGTGAACTCAGCTGCAAAGAAACTCAATGTCACGTTAAAACCACATTCATCTGGGGACAAGATAACTGTGAATAGTCTGCAAGCTACAATGTATGTTCAGCATTACTAACAATGCATGGTGTTCATAAGAGTCAAAGTCTGGGCTCAGGTTGACTTTGCGACGTCCAGACTTTGGGAACACTGAGCAGACACACAGCAACATGAGCATTAGTTTGTAATATCAGTCTGGTTTACTCTCCAGTTTGCTCTGTTTTGGCATCCAGTGACTTCTGAGCAAAGTATTGAGGTTTGCTACGGAGAGACCAGCCAAAAAAGTTTTGTTTTTCAGAAGAATAAACACATAAAATAAGTTTTTGGATTTGCTTCTATCCTTTAGATTATCACGTGACCCCTCAGATTTATCTATCTATATTTATTAGGGCTGAAACAAATGAAAAAATTAGTCTGTCAGTTCTTTTCCTACATTAATTGTTTAGTTATTTGGTTAAGACATCAGAAAAGGAGAATCAGTGTTTCCCAAGTGCCAAGATGACAAATGTTTTGTCCACAAACCAAAGGTATTCAGTCTACTGTCATAAAGAAGTAAACAAACCAGAAAATATTCAAATTCAAGAAGCTTTAAAGAGAGGATTTAACGTTTTTTGCCTTGTAAAATTGATTCAAGCTGAATAATCATTTATCAAAAGAGCTACCAATTAATCAATGAATCGAGTGCAGCCTCTTTGGGGTTCACAACACCCAGATTAAGCTTGTTTCTATTTCATGCCATCATATTATAATGGTATGAAAGAGAAAGAAAGCATGCAGCCATTCACATTTCTAGAGTTTTGCGTGGGAACTGCAAGCTTGTGTCTGTACAATGTTACGGCAGGTTATATGCTGGATTATGTGTTGGCAGGAAACATCCTCGGATCCGTCGTCCTGCCAAGAAAGAGTCCAACGCAGAGCCTTCTGTAAAACACTGAATTATCATTTTTCAAGCTTGGTTTTTGCGAGGTTTTTCTCAGCTTATGCTAAGCTAATTAGCCGCTTGCTGTACCTGCACATTTACTGAATAAATGTGTATGTATGAGGCAGGCATTGAGAAATCAGCAAAGACACAAGAAAGTTAATTTCTCAAAATGCGGAACTTTTCTTTTAGATGCTCGATAAATGATCGCGAATTTCTGTCGAGCTAACTAAGCCATTAATCACGCCAGCAGTGCACAAGCCTGCAGCCTGCAGAGCTGATATGTGCACCTGCCTGCTCTCCTTTCAAAGTTCTGCTGGTGCACTCAGCTTACCTCGGAGCTACATAAAGATGCACACAATGGAGCTTCTGTTGGCAGGAGGAGCGTGTGTGTGTTTTAGGGCAGGGAATGTGTGTGAGGGATGAGGCCTGGCTTCTGTATATGCATGTGTGTGCGATGAACAGGAGAACACGCCCAGCCCCTGCTGCAGCCCTGCAGCTATGAAATTCCTACTGAGAGACAACTTGTCTCAGCCTGGCCAGCCAGCGCCCTACATTCAGTCCAACACACACACACACGCGTGCTGTCTTTGAAAATGCACATTAAGGCCGGACTGGGTCTAATTTTATCCTGTCGGGGCAAGAATACACTTGTCCCGTGCAAGATTGCTGAGGAATGAGGTAGCCTGCTAAGACCTGCCCTAGAGAAGGGTGAAAAGAGAAAGAAAGGGATAAGGAAACAGCGAGAGCTAAGTAGATGAATGAGCGCTTAGAGAAAGAGGTAGCACGCACTCACTGGGGATACAGCGGGTTTTATTGTTTACCTGGTCTTCTGTAAAACGCAGAAGAGGCAGCAAACAGGTGAGTGAATGGAAAAAACACTGAGATGACTTCTTGAGGGTGTGAAGGAAGCTAGAGGAGTGTGTCATTGGTATGGCTGCTTTTTTTAACGATGTGCCACTCTGGAAAGTTTGAAGTTCAAGTTGAGTTGACATGATCTACTGTGTGAAATGGCACTGTGGGCAGCACGCAGACAAAAAAAGTGATTCAATCTTGTCTCACAGGATGAAGCCTCAATAATGTAGCCTTGAGACAAGTTAGTGCTGATGTGTCAGTTTGTGGATTGAGGGCCTGATTGTTACACAGATTGCACACGACTGATCTGGAGCTGCTTTATCAACAACCAGAAAGGCCTAAAGTCGTGTGTGTTGGTTAATGTGTAAAGAAAATGAGTCCAGGTATCTTGAGTTGGGTCTACAGAGCATGTGCAGGATGACCAGCAGGAGGAGGAGGTTTTTGTGGGTAAAGAGAGAGGTCAAGGACAAGCCTACCTGAGCCGCGTTTGTTGGTCTGTTTTAATAGGAGCTGTGTCATCGGCGGTCAGACACAGGAGGTGAGGAAACCTTTGTTTGCTTCCTGTTTCCTGCCTGTGATGTCACCAAGAATGCAGGCTGCAGCTCAAATCGAACTGCTTGCTCTGCAAGACTGGAAGAGGTGCTTTTGAGGTTGATGGTTTTTATGCGTGAGAGACTGTCTACAATCTCAGTTTTCACCATATTAGGGTA
>NW_007577912.1:693953-704443 GCF_000690725.1 Stegastes partitus
TGTGCGAGAAGGAAAACCAAAGCCTTCTAGGTTAATTGTAGTCTTTATTTGTGCTTTTTGGATAGATTATCCAATTTTTTTGGACAACTGTGTCACACTAAACCTCAAGTTATTGCTTAAATGAAACCATCTGGCAAGTTTACAGGCAAAAAGTCTCTTTTAAACTGCACACAGCTCGAAGAGTGAAGTGCAAGAGCCAACGTAAGATTGTTAAAGTGTTTTTCATTCAACATATTACTTTGTGCCTCAGTGATACCTGCATAGATGGAATTTAACAGATCTGTTTTGCAGATTGGCTCTATGAGTGATGTTTTAGGTATTGTTATGTATGATGTGGTTATGTTGTTAACACTGATGCATCAACAACTGAGAAACATTGAGGTGCTGCAGTTTTGTCCGGTTTAGTAGTTTAGTCCTGTGGTCTTCAATGAGTCGGGCCTTATCCAGTCTTACTTTGGTTTTTACATTTAGCAGATCTGTGCTTTTTAGATTTTCCTTTTTTTTTTACAACTGTATCTCACTGAACGTCAAAATGGTACTTTAAAGAAACCATCTGACGAAATGTCTCTTTGGTGCTGCAAACAAGTCAAAGACATGTGAAATGTGACACTGCATTGTTGTATTTTTTCAGATTATTAAATGTGGTTTCATGTAAAATCCTTGTCTGAAAGATTGCTAATGGCTGTAACTTCCAAATACGTGGAGCAAGAAGTCGAATGTTTCCCCCTGAAATGTTGTCAAGTAGAAGTATGATGTGGCATGAAATGGAAAAACTAAAAAGTCAAGCGCAAACATGTCAAAACTGAACTTATGTAAACTGCTGTTGAGCTGATCTTTACTTCTCCCCCTTTTGATCCAGTTATACCTTTCTTAGTCACCAGCTTACTCGCAGACGCTTCTCTCTCTCTCTCTCTCTCGCTCTGCCTCCTTTCCTTCCTCATTCATTTGTAACTGAACGAGACTCAACACGTCACTTTGCCCATTCAGCGTTGCTTCCTGTTCACACTTCTTCCCTTCGTTCCAACACTCAGAGCCGATCCTCAGATTGCATGGATGGATTAGGGAGATCGTTTGTGAGTTTTGCTTAATTTCATTCTGTCTGTACCCTTTGACTGTGTGCTAAGCTTTGCTCGTGTTGCGGCTGTTTCTCAGTAGCATTTGGTGCTGACGTGCAGCGCCTGGCCGAGCGTTGTGACACATGAAAAATCAGGAAGAAGTTGAAGCAGTGGTTGAGCGTTGCAGCTGACTTGGTGGGTGTATTCTGAACTTGTGCATGTCGTGTTCACTCGGCAGGTGAACGTGTGTGTGTAGATGTGTGACAGCGGAGTGTGTGAGGACAAGCCCCCCGCCCCCCCTGTCAGGATGAGCAGCCAAGGAGGAGGAACCAAGGACCCCCAGTCGGCCAATCACAGCTCTCGGCCGCTGCCGTCCGTACCGGAGGAGAGGAAGTCCAGAAACAAGATCATCTCCATGTTTGCCTCTGAGAAAGGTGACAGATGTGGAGAACATACACACATAAATGACTGTTCACACACATACGGTAACACATTAAACAACATGTGAATGGTGCTGAATGGAGAACTTTTGATAAACTTTGACCTTCACTTGTAGGGGGCAGGAAGAAGGACCGGGACAAGGACAGGCCCGAGATCTCTTCACCTTCAGACTTTGAACACACCATCCACGTGGGTTTTGATGCCGTTACTGGAGAATTCACTGTAAGTATTAAGCATTGGCACCGTACAATTTCTGCCTTTATGTGCTTGTTTCAAAAGAGTGATTTATTAAATTGTGCGGCATCGGTAGAGTTCACACTAGTTTAAGACTTTGTGAAATATTATGATTTGCTTTCTTGGTGAGAGTTAAACTGAAAGATTAATCTGGAAGTAGCATCTGATTAGCTTAGCTTAGCATAAAGATTGGAAACAGGGTGAAACAAGCATCCTGGTTCTGTACCAAGGTCGCTTTCCAACACTTTAAAAAGCTCACTAACTGCCATATTGACTGTTTAGCTTACAGACAAGAGATTGTTATTTATACTTGTTTAACTAACAGCAGCAAAGTAAATAAGCATATTTAGCAAAAGGTTGAAGTGTAGACTGTATGGTCTATGGATATAGCCACGATGCTGTCTTCCACTGGTTTGTGGACTACCGTTTTGAAACCTTGAGTTTGGAATTCAGGGTGGATCTGACTGAGGTCTCAAGGACACTATGCATGCCCATACGGTAGCGACCTGTGTGGGCATGCACAAAGCAGTCATCCCTGCTTTATCATCTGTTTTCTCCTAAATGGGACCATAATTTGTAAAAATGAGCATCATGTTGTAGTCCAAAACTCTTAAAACTGGCAGCTGAGACACTAAGTTCATTCGGAAAATGTTAACTGAAGTAACAGATCATGGAAAAAGCAGTGCCATTTTTCTCATAGACTTCTACACAGTCTGGCTTATTTTTACAATGAGAAGAATCGCCCCCTGCTGGCTATTAGAAAGAAAGCAGGTTTACGTCTTCACTTCTTAGAAGCATCCATCTGTTAGTCCAGGGGTCTCCAATCCTGGTCCTCGAGAGCCGCAGTCCTGCATGTTTTAGATGTTTCCCTCTTCAGGAATCAGGTGTGTTGGAAGAGGGAAACATCTAAAACATGCAGGACTGTGGCTCTCGAGGACCAGGATTGGAGACCCCCGTGTTAGTCTATTGGTTAATCTACTGCATTAAGAAATGTGTCATCTACTAAAAAATTTTAGTTCCTAGAAAATATCAAGAGGTCCAATCCAATCAAAAGCATCAAGTTTGTAAATAGGAAATTACTGTGACACCACAAAAGCTGGAAATCTCCTGATTCACTCACTTGCTATTCTCTGTATAGTGGATGGAGAGTCGTTCAGAGGTTTCAGACACTCACTCGCTGCCAGCTTTTGAGTTATGCAGCAGTCGTTGTGGGCATCTATAAAATGTGGCGCATCACGTTGTGGGATGGTTGGCGGAAAGTCACTTTTTTCGTTCCTCTGTAGAATTATTGAGGGAACTATATAGGGGATAAATGTACACAGTGAGAATTAATAATTAAAATGTTGAACAATGACTGTCGTGCACTGTATTGTAAATAAAGCGTGAATTGGAGGGATGATCTGCAAGCCAATTGGTGAGGGTGTTTTCCACGTGGGTGCAAATGCCATCAGCAATGAGTCAAATCCAGACCATGACTGCATGTCATTTCCCTGCTGTCTTGCCCAATAATGGTGATTTTGAACACAGGTTTTAAAATATAAAGGAAGGAAATGAATGGTTTTAGGGCATCAGATGACCTTAACAGGAAGCTGCTCTGTAATAGAAAGTAAGATTTTTTGTATTTACAGTATATGTACATGGGCATATTTATGCAAATGAGAATAAGCTATACAGTTTAGCATGAGTGAGAATTATGTATTTATGCTAACTCAACTGAACCTCTTTGGTCATCAAGTTTAACATTTTTAGTTTTTATTAATTAGAAGAACAGTGTCCTATAATTTTTTTGGAAAGCTTTATTTAAAATCTTCCTGAATTATTGCACTATCAGAAAGCTATTATTCTCTTTTACTTCTGACTCTCAACAAGTCACATATTAACAGCCTAATGCTAGCTTCTTCTGTTGGTTACACAATCGTTGCCCCTGACACAATCTACAAACAGCTCATCACTGTGTAAGATCTTTTTTGTGCGGTGCAGATCATTTTAATTTCGCAATATGCAAATCTGCTCTTAGTAAGCACTTATTTTTTAAACAGGATATACCGTCAGACTCTGTGTCATGAGATCACTGCAGCTATTGTATTTGTGAGTCCAGCAAGGGTAGCATAGGGGTGCGTGCTTGTTATTTTAAAATGAATGTGCAGGCTTATCTCGTAATCTTGTAGGACGTTTTCAGTGTTGCAGTCGTGTAATCAGAAGCTGGAGTTGATAATCTTGGGAAAGTTGACGTGGAGATTCCACTGTGAAGAAACAGGGAAGGTTCAAGGAATTCCAAGTTGTGTTGCAAGATATGTAGGTCAGACCTGACATGTGTCTCGTCATTCTTAATGTACAGTGAGCATGTTATTCTTGAGTGTTTTATTCTTCAATTTGAGAAAACGGAAACAGATTTATATATATATATATTTTGCAAGTGTCAGATTTTGAAGTGTGATCAGTGTTTGCCCAGTTTTCAAAGGTTTCTTCCACTTCATTTATGGATGGATCAGTGTATGTCTCTCTTTTTAAAAAAAATATGTATCTGTGTGTTTGTCCAGGGCATGCCGGAGCAATGGGCCCGTCTTCTCCAAACCTCCAACATCAGTAAATCAGAACAGAAACAGAACCCTCAGGCCGTCCTCGACATTCTCAAGTTCTACGATTCCACCAGTGGAAAACAGAAATACCTCAGTTTTTCCGCCTCGGGTCAGTTTTCTTTCACTCAGCAGATAAATAAACGTCTAGTTTTGCAGCTGTGAAGTCTCACTCTTCTGTCCTTCCACTTTCTCATGTTTCTTTTTGTCTCTTTCAGATAAAGACTCACAGTCGGTGAGGAGCTCCTTTGATTATTTCAACTCTTATTCACAACATCACTTTTTATTAAACTCAGCAAGTTCTGAGATTCTCTTCATTTTGTCTCTGTATATTCACTGTTGCAGCCGGGCAAGCAGGGTACTGCGACCTCCCCATCGGGCAAAGATGGCGATGACGACGACGACGATGATACACCACCTCCGGTCGTGGCGCCACGGCCAGAGCACACAAAATCAGTGAGTTGTGCCAAAAAAGATGTTCATTTTTTCTTATAACCAAATTATTATTTAGCGTTGTAACTTCTCCACTTTACCATCTGAGTTTTTGAAGTCAGTTGATGCTGTTATCCAGAGTTGCTTTTAGTCTTACTGACAGGAAAGTAGGCTGAACACCAAAAATTACAAGCTGCTAAAAGTAGGACGGGTGAGGTTAGCTAAAGTTCAGCGCTTCTTGGAAAATGTTTCGAACGAACTGAAAGGTGTTTTTCTTTCCCGTGGTGTGGCCAGGTGTACACAAGGTCAGTGATTGACCCCATCCCAGCTCCAGAGGGAGACGCCGCCTCCAAGGCAGCTGACAAACAGAAAAAGAAGGGAGGCAAGATGACCGACGAGGAGATCATGGACAAGCTACGTATGTGAAACGCACTCACAGGCAGAGCCACAGCAGTTTTTGGCTCCAGTAGAATCTGATTTACATTTTTATTTTTTATTTTTTTTGCAATTCTCAGGAACGATTGTCAGTATTGGAGATCCTAAGAAGAAATACACTCGCTATGAAAAGATCGGCCAGGGGTGAGTCACAGTTCAGGACAAAGTAAAGACTGAAAATTGTCAGACACTTGAGAATGAGGGCATGAAGCAGGTTTGCTGGTAGAAATAACCAATTATATAGATTGGACGTTGAAAAAAAATGTTGCAGTAGTAGTAAGAATAACAACACCTTTTGCTGTTTTCCGTTCCAGGGCATCTGGCACAGTTTACACAGCCATCGATGTTTCCACAGGACAAGAGGTAAGTGTGCTTCGTCTTGTGTTGTAGCCGCTCCAAAAACTCAAGTCAGTTTCATCTCAGTTGAGTTTGGACTGAATTGTGTTTCATTCAAGGAATTTCTTGCAATAAATTATTTTTCTAATTTGTTTTTGTAAATAATTAATCAGAAAATGAAGCTTATTCTTGTGTTCTATTCTTATTTATCATTCACTACTGCAGTTTTTAGGTAAGACAACACAATAACTACCAGACAGAATACACTGTGCATTTAACATTTAACATTCATGGTTTTAAATGAGTAAAATAGCAATAAACTGTAGAGCGACAGGGAAGGAAAATCCATCACATGTAGCCATGTTGCTTCTAATGACCCAACAGGAATTTTCCAAAAAAGTACGAGCAGATGTCAGCTACAATAGACCCTTTTCATTGCAGAAAGTTTGGCATGTCATAGCAAGAAGACAGCTGGTGTAACTGATAGCATTAAAAGAGAGAGTGTTTCCTTTCAGTGAGTTGGATCGTGGAACTGGGCATGCTGGCTATCCGGGAAACCTAATAGAACTGAGCCATAATTAACAAAATGAGCTTCTCTTGTGCTTTTACCTACCGTAACTGCTGACAACTTTACATATTCCAGGACGTTCAAAGTATTTTTACAGTATATAAACTGACTTGTTGTGTTCTGCAGGTGGCCATCAAGCAGATCAACTTGCAGAAGCAGCCAAAGAAAGAGCTAATTATCAACGAGATCCTGGTCATGAAGGAGATGAAGAACCCCAACATTGTCAACTTCCTAGACAGGTAACACTTAGCTAACAAAAACCGGACAGGCAAATATTCAGTGTATATTTCACAGAAACCAACTGTACCTTGACTGTGACTGTATTTTACAGCTTCCTCGTTGGAGACGAGCTTTTTGTGGTGATGGAGTACCTGGCCGGTGGCTCGCTAACTGACGTTGTGACAGAGACGTGCATGGACGAGGCTCAGATCGCTGCCGTCTGCAGAGAGGTAAGAGTCTGCTCAAACAACTAAGCATACAAAAACCTTGTTTAAAAAAACCTGTGAATCTGCTGATGGGCTCATCCAAGCATTTAGACACAGTTTCATTACACTAGCTAGTACCACTTGCACTGTTCTTTATTCATTGTCCAGGTGTCAGATTTCTCAGAGGAGCAAATCAGTGTACCAACATGGACTCTGATGCACGTTTTTGTCCAACTGTTAAGACTAAAAGCTTTTTTAAAAATCAATATTCCTAGCTTTGGAAGCGACCTCTGTTTTAGACAGTATTTAAAAGAGATGGCATTCAGGTAGAAATATGTGCAAACATCCAATGAGAGCAGAGTTCTCAGAAGATAAAGTTTGCGTTAGAATGATTGGCCTTGTAACAGGAAGTTCATGTTCCCTGCAGAAACCTTACATTTTAAGTAAAAGACAAAATACAGCTTTGCAAATACGATGATTTGGGTACATAAAAAATACAGTTGCAGCAGTAGAAAAAAAATGTATCATAGCAGTGCTAAAGCTATTTGTTTTTTTTTTTGGCATGTTATTTAAAGTTATAGACATGGTCACAATCTAAAAAGTGTTGCTGCTCTCTGCATTTCATGTTTTGTTATTGTCTGACATTATAAAGCTCAGCTGTCAGAAAATTCCACTGTTACAGAAATGTGACACCACACTCTAGTGGAAGTTGGTCCATCTGTCTCCAGGTTCAGAATAGTTGCAGGAAGTCTGATATATTTGTATCTGTCCTGTGAATCCAGCAAAAATCTTGCCACGATTTGCAAATGTTCTGCTCACAGTGGATCTCTGCAGTATTTGCATGTTTTTGAAGGGTTACACTTGTGTTATATATTTGTATCATGGAGAACAAATCCAAGGAAGCATCTTTTTTGTATTTACCAAAACAAACATGTATCCTTCCTCACAGGTCCTTCAGGCTCTGGAGTTCCTTCATGCCAACCAGGTCATCCACAGAGACATCAAGAGTGACAACGTACTTCTGGGGATGGACGGATCCGTCAAACTTAGTGAGGGAGAGCAACACACGAACATGCATATCAGACCGAACAGCACACTGTTTGCATTTTCATGTGAACTGTCGATCACTGCTGTGGTTAAAAGTCATGAATTAATTAATCTAAATCATTTTTTTCTGGTCTCTGCAGCCGACTTTGGCTTCTGTGCCCAGATCACCCCAGAGCAGAGCAAACGCAGCACCATGGTCGGGACTCCGTACTGGATGGCTCCAGAGGTGGTGACCAGGAAAGCCTACGGACCCAAAGTGGACATTTGGTCTCTGGGGATTATGGCCATCGAGATGGTGGAAGGAGAGCCTCCATATCTCAATGAGAACCCTCTCAGGGTGAGTGTGTGCTGGGAGGAACGATAGGCAGGCAGGTGTTTGATGTTCAGGTGTACTGTACACTTCCCTTCAATCGGAGGGGGAAACAGTTGAAACTAGAGCCGCAGGTAACAGTTATTTTCAGCATCAGGAATCTTTGTGTTGTCTCAGTTTAGTTAGTTTGCAAAATGTGAGAAAACTAAAACCCAGATTGCTTGTTTTTGTCTGTCAAAAAGTCAAAATGCACCTGTATTTTATTCAAAATTATATAACACAGAAAAGCAGAAACCAGCACATAGTTACGTCGGGTCCAAGTATCTGAGCAAGTGTCGACTGGAACGCCATAAATTTATAACAGTCATGTTGGTGAGACACTGAATCTCGATAACTTTTGTTGTCCTAATTTTTGTTTTTTCCACCAGCAAGCCAAGGTTTTTACTTTTTTATTTTTATCTGAACAGTATGACAACATCTGTTTAATAGACTGACACAAAAATCTTTTGTTTCTCAGATGAAGAATCACACTAACTTCGAGCATCATTGACTTTTCCAGTAGCGCCACTGTGAGGTTGAAATTTGTGGTTCCGGGTTAAATGTTTCAACCACTATTGGCTGGATTGTTACATTTGACATAAACGTTCACCGCTTTGATGATTTGTGACTTTCACTCGAGCACCAAATTTAACAAATGACGTTCTCATCTTCTCATCTGATGAGATGTAAAAAAATAAAAATAAACAAAAATGAAGCAATGATGAGCAAATAGTAACAATAAGTCTTCTTAGTACCAGCACATGAGCATTGTAAGAGTCTGGTAACATTTAGAAAAGACTAGCAAACCTCACGATGCTGCTAGCCTGGCTGTTAACTGTAGTCTGGTTTCTGTCACTGTTTCTCTGTATTTCGATCATTAAGTATCGCATTTGATCATCAGTAATAACAAAAGCTAAAATGACGCCAAGTTATTTTATAGTTGTTTGCAAAGACTAGAAGTTTAATTTAAAGATACTGAATGTCGTGCTTTAAGATTGTATTGTACAGACTTTTTTTTTTTTTGTTCTGGTGTTAGGCGTTGTATTTAATTGCCACCAATGGGACTCCTGAGCTGCAGAGTCCAGAGAAGCTGTCTCCTGTCTTCAGATCCTTCCTGTCTCGCTGTCTGGAGATGGACGTGGAGAAACGAGGGTCTGGCAGAGAGCTGCTGCAGGTACAACATGTCTACATGCTGCTGCAATATAGGAATATATCTGAATCTAAAACGTACAAAACATGAGGGGAAACAGCTGAGATTATATCAATCTGACTGCTTGACGATGCATATACTGTGTGGGGCTACCATTAAGTCAACTTGCATCTGGATTTCATTGCGATATGAGACATTTGAAGTGAGCATAGGGCCTAAATGCATTTACAGCTACGCCTTTGAAATGTCCATATTCTCTGTTTCTAATATCAATGGATTTCTCAATTAAAGGACTAGTTTGCCATTTTAGGAAAGTTGCTTATTTGTTGTCAAGGATGACGTGAGAAAAACAAAACCACTCTCACATCTACGTGGGAAATTATGCAACTGGAGGCACATATACCAGTTTAGAGGTGTGTTTTGAGAATGTTTCTTTGAGCTACAAAAGGTCAGAAAATAGCTGAAAAAGGCCATCGCAACTTCCGTTATTCCAAGATGGCGTCTTAAGCCTAAATGAAAAAAATCTTGTGATCACAAAGAACAAAAAAAAAGCACAAACTCTTCACATAATCAGGATGTTTAGAAGTAGACTGCACAGCGTTCTAATAATTGCATGTCTTGTACTGTATGTAGGGAACTGATGTCTATTTGTTTGTCTGAGGTTGAGCCTAAAAGTCAACATCATTCCTTTGCTAATATCATTCAAAGTGCTCACTCCTTTGCCTTCCTTTTCGTAGCATCCGTTCCTGAGGCTGGCCAAGCCTCTGTCCAGCCTCACCCCGCTCATCCTGGCAGCCAAGGAGGCCATGAGGAGCAACCGCTAAATCCCAGTCTCTAAGAACTATAGGAGCAAACGGCAGCCGAAGCCTCCAGAATCTTCCACAGATCTACGTATGATGACCATCAGCAACCTGCGTGTGTTTTTACTTTTTTTTTTTTCCCCAAGAGGTCACAAAATGCTGCTTCACTCTCCTCAGTGTTTCTGTGCTGATTATATATTTATCTCCCCTTTGTGCCTTGTTCTGAAGCTGCATACAGCCATAATGTGTTCCCTGTTTCTTGCAGCTACAGTGTGTGTGTGTGTGTGTGTTTGTTTATGTTGACGCTGGTTACTATGCATATCAGGAATGCAGTATCACTGTTACTCTTGGCACTTTGCACCACCAAGGTCCATATTCACAAAGAATCTCATTTTACTGCTGGGAGCTGAACTAAAACGGCGTTTAAAATTCCCAGCAAGAGTTTCATCTTCACACCTGCAGGGAGCGGCGTTTACTGAGCAAATAAACAAACTCCTCAGAGGATTAACTTAATTCAGCCAAATTAAATGATGTCGTAACACAGGAGCAGACTGGAGCAGACACATCTCATCTTTTTAGAAGCTTCCCTTATCTTCCTGCTTTTATTGTAAGAATGGAAATCCGTGCTACATTTTTTATATC